>NC_060978.1:1792376-1794876 GCF_910589235.1 Vespa crabro | reverse complement strand
GTATAAGAAGAAAGGGGAGGGGGCGATCTGTCTCGTCATTTTGATAAATGTCAAAACAAAAAAAAATTGTATCGTCTATGGATAAACGATAACGAGATAAATCTATCGTTGAGAATAAACAATGCCGTCGTTAACGTTCAATTTAATCGACGTAATATTAATCGAGTAAAATTAGAATGTTAGAAGTGTTAGTGATTTTATTTAATTTAATTAAGTAAGAAAAAAAAAAAAAAGAAAGGAAGTAAGGAAAAAAAAAAGATAAGAAGAAACCAACATAGAAAGCGCGTATTTCATTAAATCGGTAAAAGTGTGTTAATGGAAGCAAAGGAAAAAAAGGAAAGAAAGAAAGAAAAAAAAAAAAAAGAAAAGAAAAGAAAAGAAAAAAAAAAAAAAGAAACGAAAAAGAAAAAACTAGACCGAGAGCGAGGCAAACAAAATTTCTCTCTCGTCGCATAGTTTTGACGCCATTCACGCGGAATTCCGAATCGCAACGAACGGGAATGGGGTAGTAAAGGAGGAAGGGGGGGCGGTACACGTGGCGTATACTGTAAATGTGTACGTATGTATGTATGTATGTATGTAATGTACTTGTGTATCCCTGTGTGTATGTGTATATGTATGTGTATGGATGTAAAAATCGCAAGAGAGTTCATTTGGATTGAATTTTCACTGTTTTTTCGTTTGATTTCTTTTCCACGCCCTCTCCCTTTCGTTCTCTTTCTCTCTTTCACTCTCTTTTTACCTATTCTCTTTCTTTCTCATTCGGGCGTACAGGATTCTTTGTGGAGGAAAAAAAAAAAAAAAAGAAAGAAGAAAGAAAAAAAGGGGGAAAAAGAAAAAAACATTGTGGCGAATAAACCTCACTACGTGTGTTTTCTTTCCTTCTATTTTTCTTTTTTCTTTTTTCCTTTTTTTCTTTCTTTCTTTTTTTTTTTTTTTTTTTTTGCACGCGCGCGTCTCGCTTTGTCTTTAAAAACCTTCACCCCGGTGGCGTAAAGTGTGTACTACCACTTTACGCGCGACACTTTCCCTTTTCAAAATCGATTTTGGCGCCGTCGCGTTGAACGACACGACACGGCGCAATTCAAACGAGTGAGAAAGAGAGAGAGAGAGAGAGAGAGAGAGAGAGAGTGTGTATTTGTTAGTGTGTATGAGAGAGATAGAGAAAGAGAGAGAGAGAGAGAGAGAAAAATATCGCAGCTCTTGTTTTTCGGCCAGGACTGTACGTGCTCAATCCTGACACCCCCTCTCCCACATAAGTGTGTGTTTTTCTTTTTTTTTAAATCTCACATTTTTTTTTATGAACAAATTAAAATTCTCGCCACATGTACATTAAGGAATAGGAAGATTAAACGATGAATTTTTCTTTTCTCTCTCTCTCTCTCTCTCTCTCTCTCTCTCTCTCTCTCTCTCTCTCCCTTCCTGTTTTCCTTCCCCTCCCCTCCCTTCTCCTCGTTCCTCTCCCATGTCGTATCGGATTAAATTTGATATTTTCTTTCGGTAAACATATGAAAATTAATTCTTTGTATGGGAGAAAACTTCTTCGACGTGTATCCTCCGTTGTTCGATATTATAAAATCAAGGGTGAAATTTTTTTTTCGTCGAGTCAATTTTCAGATCGTAAAAAAAAGAAAAAAACAAAAAAAAAAGAAAAAAGAAAAGTAACGAAGGAGAGAAAAACAGAGTGAGTTATAATAATAATAATAATGATAATAAATAATAATAGAAAAGATAATAATAATAATAAAAAAAAAAAAAAAAAAATGCTTATACTAACTTATCGCAATAGGTGGTCTTTTTTTACATTTTAAAATTAACGTTCGATCAATCGTTAGCCGAATATAGCGGCAACTTCTCGAACGATCAACTGGGTCAGCGCGTTATTTCGAGAACGGGAAGCGAGAGAAGATATCGTTAAGGTCTCTTCTCGTCTGTGTGTTGTGTTAACTTGGCGCCACCAATCGGGGCAAAATAATAGAAGAGGAAAAAGAAAGCGTGAGAGTGAGATAAAGAGTGAGAAAGAGAGATAGAGGGAGAGATTAAAGATAGAAAGAATAAAAAGAAGGAAATAATTGTTCGAAGAGAAGGCCAGGGATAGATAGAACTGGACTAATTGTCTTAGTCCGGTATCATCCCCCTATAGTGTTCCACTTTCTTCGATGAACTTTCTTTTTTCTTTTTTACTTTTTTTTTTTTTTTTCTTTTTTCATTATCGTAGTCGTCGTCGTCGTCGTCGTCGTCTCTTCATATTAGTACGTAGTTGTCCTTGCATAACGAATCCCAATTCCCTTTGCAATTAAGCAGTTAGGGTGCACCAACCGACACTCTCAAATTTTTCTTTTTTTTTCTTTTTTCTTTTTCGTTTACGGTACAAGTATCACCTCTCACCCCCCATCCATCCCTGGACGGGCCTCCATCATGTTGAACGCGTTACAACGTCGATGTTGGTGCTTCGTTAGAAGTACCATCCCCCCAAAAAAAAAAGACCAGAGAGAGAGAG
>NC_060978.1:1772376-1787376 GCF_910589235.1 Vespa crabro | reverse complement strand
CATTAAATTTTCTATTCTTCTTTCTTTCTTTCTTTTTTTTCTTTTTTTCTACGTTACAACGCAACGAACAACAATGTTTCGATAACGTTCTTAATTAGAAAATTTTCTTCGTAATTAGTTCACTTCATTTGTCCGTTCCGTCGAAGGAATAGATTTGCGATAAGAAAAAAAAAAAAAAAAAAAAAAAAAAAAAGAAAAGAAGAAAAAATTGTTTGATAACTCGAAAACTATGACAAGTAAAATACCTACGTCATTTTCCAATTTTTCTCTCTCTCTCTCTCTCTCTCTCTCTCTCTCTCTTTATTTTATCCTTTAGACGCGTCGAAGCAACAACCAGTCTTCAAAATTTTATCCAACCAAACCCCCCGCAATTATTCTGATAAAATAATGCCTGTCCCCCCCACCCCAGCCCACCCCTACCTTTACCTTTGTACGTACAAATACGAGAAAATTATTTTTGTTTTGTCTTGTTTTTGTTTTTGTTTTCTTCCTTTCCTCTCATCTAATGGAAGGATTTTGGAGATGATGGGGGTGGAGATGGACAATAAAATATCGTAATATTTGTTTTCGTTTTGTACTTTACAGGGCTGTGAATCAATTTAATGGCTATGAATACGAGGGTAACTCGTTAAAGGTGGAAATGTCTTCGGCTGAAAGCCGACGAAGAGGCCGCAGCCAACGCGGCGGCGTTGCATTTTCCGGTCTTCCGGGATCCGGCCGACAAACTGACTTCCCTCTTCGTATTTTAGTACAATCGGACATGGTCGGCGCAATAATCGGCCGACAGGGTTCAACGATACGTCATATCACTCAGATGACGCGTGCTAGGGTCGACGTACACCGTAAAGACAATGTAGGCTCTGTCGAGAAGGCAATAACGATTTATGGTAATCCAGAAAATTGTACAAACGCATGCAAGAAGATCTTAGAGGTTATGCAACAGGAGGCAATGAATACGAACAAGGGGTGAGTTAACAAAAATTAAAATAAAAATTAAAATTAAAAAATTTTTTTTTTTTTACATCTATAAAACGTAAATCACGATTTGACGTATTAATAACTCTTATAAATGCATTATTATTATTATTATTATTATTATTATTGTTGTTGTTGTTGTTGTTGCTATTATTGTTGTTGTTATTATTTGTTTATTCTTTTTACAGAGAGATTATTCTAAAGATTTTGGCACACAATAATCTTATCGGACGTATCATTGGTAAAGGTGGTAACACGATCAAAAGGATCATGCAAGATACCGACACTAAAATAACAGTTAGCAGTATAAACGACATCAACAGTTTTAATCTCGAGCGCATTATCACGGTTAAGGGTACTATTGAAAATATGAGCAAAGCCGAATCAATGATATCGAGCAAATTACGTCAGAGTTATGAGAATGACTTACAAGCCATGGCGGTAAGTAAATATTTGATATGTTTGTGGATAAAGAAGAGGAAAGAGGGAAGAAAAAAAAAAAAAGAAAAATTAGAAAAGAGAGATAAGGAGGAGAAAAAAAAGAAGATGAAAAAATTAATTAATATACTATAAAAATAATAAAAAATATATTCACGCGATATATTTATACAAATGATAAAAAATCAATTACGATTGTTAACATAACAATGTCTCTGATTATATGTATGTATATGTGGTGGTATATATGTATATTTACGTAACGAATTTTGTTCGCGCAGCCTCAAAGCATGATGTTCCCCGGTTTGCATCCCATGGCTATGATGTCCACCGCTGGCATGGGATATAGCTCGCGTGGAACAGCCCTTTATGGCTCTGGTCCCGCCCCATATCCCTACCAAGGGAGCTTGCCGACCCAGGGCGTACCCGCTGGTGATACACAGGAAACTACCTTCCTCTACATTCCTAATAGTAGTGTCGGTGCTATTATTGGTACTAAGGGTTCTCATATAAGAAATATCATAAGGTTTTCCGGTGCCAGCGTTAAAATTGCACCGCTCGAACAAGATAAACCGGCGGAGCAACAAACTGAAAGGAAAGTCACCATTGTCGGATCACCGGAATCACAATGGAAGGTAAAAAAAAATAAGAATTTAAAAAAAGAAAAAAAAAAATAATAATAATAATTAAACAATTACAATTGTTTGTAATAATTAAATAATTAATAGTTTTAAATTTGTACCTTCAATGTTTTACTCACTCTTTTATTTTCTTTTCTTTTCTTTTATTTGTCGTTTTTTTTTTTAAATCTATGAACGAGCCTTCATTGGCTCATCGCAAACGGCGCCGGTCTCGTAATACGAAGATCGTGAGTTCAAATCCCCCTACATTTTTCTCTCTCTCGTTTTTCTTGGATTTTATATATAGTCTTTTTTAAGAGAAAGAAAAAAAAAGAACTCGCGAGTTTCTCTTTATTCCGAAGAACTGTAAAAAAAAAAAGGCACGTTTGCGTTTTTTACGACGTTTAATAATTATTGTTGTGCGCGTGTGTGTAATATATATATATATATGGTTATATGTGTGTTTGTGTCCCGTTATATATTATTATTTATTATTATACATCCTACTCATTTGGGCCTATGCCGTTTTACGTAAGCATAGGACTTGATTTAGTAGGTAGATCAAAAAATTATAAAAAAGGGTCCCGTACCGATTAACGCCTTTTTAATTAAAATAATAAAAAAAACTGTGTCATTCGGTCCCGTTTAACCCTTTAACATCTCATTATTTTTTTTAATTCGTTTTTCACGTTCTTGATTTAAAAAAAAAAAAAAAGAAAAAAGGACGAGAAAAAAACAATCATAATATTTATTTCATTAGGCCCAGTACTTGATCTTTGAAAAGATGCGGGAGGAGGGCTTCGTTGCTGGTACAGAGGATGTTAGACTGACGATAGAAATTTTAGTACCAAGCGCTCAGGTAGGCCGAATCATCGGTAAAGGCGGTCAAAACGTTAGGGAGCTTCAACGTGCAACTGGAAGCGTCATCAAGCTATCGGAACAACAAGCCACGCCTCCCTCAGCCGACGAGGAAACCACCGTCCATATCATTGGGCCCTTCTTCTCCGTTCAGGTAAATTTATTGCGTAGTTTCGAAGAACATTTGGGACTTTTCGTCACGAGCTAAAGAATTCACGCTCTCTCTCTCTCTCTCTCTCTCTCTCTCTCTCTCTCTCTCTCTCTCTCTCTCTCTCTCTCTCTCTCTCTCTCTCTCTCTCTCTTTCTCTTTCTCCCTTTGTCAAATATATTCCGAAGTTAGGAATTTTTCAATAATAGGGAAAATAATTTTTATATATTAGTTGATATATATATATATTTTTTTTTTAAGATACAATATTGCATTCTTCAATATATATAAACGATATGAGAGATGATCTCCCTTGCATATAACGAGATATTATATTAAATCGGATCGCATTTAGATTCTTACGTTGGAGATTCAACGATGTATCATTTTTTCCATTCGTGAAAAATCATAATTAAGAAAAGGCAAAAAGAGGAAGAAGAAAAAAAAAATATTAAATTATATTATTGTGACCTGACGAAAACTATTGATAACATTGAATTAGATCCTTTGCTAAGATCTATGTGCTGTTAAATCGAATCGTCAAATCATTTTTTTTTTTTTTCTTTTTCTTTTTTTTTTTTGTGAAAGAAAAAAATATTCAATTTTCCAAAAGATCAAATCGAAACATTGTTTGTTTTTATTTTCGTTTAAGCGATATAACAATTGTATATCCCGTTCAATGCAATCGGACTCCTTATTTAATATTCATTTTGATTTCAATTATTATTTACAGTCTGCCCAAAGGAGAATTCGTTCAATGGTGTTGCAATCTGGTGCACCCGGTGGAGCGGGAGGTGTAGGCTCACGCGCTGGTCGTGGTAGCAGCCAAGAAGGTGGTTCTCGTTCCCGAAGAGACGGTAGTGCAACGTCTCAACAAGGAACTGTTGTTGCATCTCAACCGCAATCACAATCGTCGTCATCCCAGCAGCAACAAACGACGTCCTCTACCTCGCCGTCAAGTCAACAACAACAGCAGCAACAGCAACAGCAACAACAGCAACCATCGCCGCCACAGCAGCAACAGCAACAACAACAGCCACAACAACAACCGTCATCTCAGAATCAGTAACCTCGATGAAAAAAAAAAGAACAAAAAAAAAAACAAACAAAAACAAAGAAAAAACAACAACAACAACAACAACAAGAAACAATTTGTTCGATGTCGCCGCGACCAACAGCAACGCTTCGTATAAAAATCCATTTTTTTTTTCGTCGGGGTGGTGAGGGACTCGTCTCTCATCGAGAGGCTGCGTAAAAAAAAACCCCTCTCGCGGAGATACGTACCCTTCTAGATGATGATGATGATCCATATAAGGAAAGAGATAGTAAGACTAAGGAAGAGATTAAGATAAGGAGAGAGCGAGAGAGAAGAAGAGAGTGTGAGAGAGAGAGAGTGAGAGAGAAAGACGGGTAATAAAAGATGTAGCGATGAAGGAAGATAGAGCGATGAAGAGATTGAGAGAGTGAGAGAGAGAGAGAGAGAGAGAGAGAGAGAGAGAGAGAGAGAGAGAGAGAGAGAGAGAGAGAGAGGGGGGAGTAGTGCGGGCTCTTATAGCGATGTACAGAGAGAAGAAATTACGGAAGATAACGAATATTTCTTTCCAAAATAAATGATATTAAATTGAACTGAACTAAAAAAAAAAACAAATAAAAAAAACAAAAAAAAAACCAAAAATAAACCAAAAAAAGACAAAAAAAAACGTTTTTTTTCTTTTTTTTTTAAATAAAAAAATGTGTATACACGGAAAAAAACATTAACCAAAAATATCATTCAGCAGGAACCAATAAGAGTTACTTTTAACCCTGTCGTTTTCGGTACTGATTTTTTTTTCTTTTTTTTACCCTCTCCTTATTATCAAAATATTACCTATGATTATTCTTTTTTCTTTTTTTTTTTTTCTTTCTTTCTTCGATATATCAACGTTTTACGAAGGATATATAAATAAATAAATTTATATAATCCTCTCTCTATTTGCGTGTTGTTTTGTTCAATGATAAAAACGATCATTCGATGATTCTTCTTCGAGGTGAACCATTGAGAAAGACAGACAGACAGGAGAGTACTAGAAAGAGAGAGAGAGAGAGAGAGAATTAGATGGTGGGTTTAATTTCAAAAGAAAAAAAAAAAAAAAAAACAAAAAAAAAAAACAAAAAAAAACAAAAAAAAACAAAAAAAAAACAAAAAAAAACAAAAACAAAAAAAAATAAAAATCCCTTGTAAGCTGCTAATAATTCCGTGCTCGTATATCGAATTTGTCTTTTTTCTTTTTTATTTTTTTTTTCTCTCCCCAATATCCGTTGATTCTATCAATTTCGATGATTTCACGTACATCATAATTTTCTCTCTAGACATTGATGAAACAACGATAAGATTAATAAATATAATCTCGTCAGCGTTAATAGTGGATCTTTTGGTTTCCTTTTGGACGTTGCCGTTTTTAAATGGCCAGAGATTGAAGAAAATGCAAAAGCTTAAGAAAGAAAGAAAGATAAAAAGAAAGATAAAAAGATATATAATGCTTTGGTGAAAAATTAGCGATAACAATCTGATCATAATAATAATAATAATAATAATAATAATAATAATAATAATAATAATAATATTTAATATTGTAATAATAGACATTGTTAATTCGTTATATTCCGTCTCTTCTGCGCATCGCGTGAGCCCAATGAAGCAACCAACCAACCAACCAACCAACCAACCAGCTAGCTAGCTAGCCAACCAGCTCTAGCCAACGACTAGCCTTCCTTTCCTCCTCCTCCTCCTCCTCCTCCTCTTACGCCTCTTAGTCTCTCCTTCTCCTCATCCTCTTCCTCCTCCTCCTCCTCTCTTCACCAACCCGTCTTCTTCTCTCTCACTCGGCTCATTTTATTCTACGTATAAAAATAGCGATGTGGGTGGCACTCGACTAATCGATCAATCAGGGTTAACGAAACCACCTCGCCGATGAAATAGGATACGAATATGAAAACACAACACAACCTTATTACCTCATTGAATTACGGTTAAAGATTTAATATGATAAAGAGGCAGTGGGAAATGAAAGGAGTGGGAGAAGAGAGTAAAAAAGGTGAGGATTGATTAATAATAAACCGAACTTAATCTAAAGGAAGGAAGAAAGAATGAAAAAGGAAGGTATTAAATGGAAAGATATAAAAGGGGATAGAAGGAAGGAATGAAGGAGGGGGGGGGGAAGAATAGGGGAGAAAAGAGAAACGTGAAGGAAAAGAAAGGATGAAGAAGTGATGTCTACCTAATATAAAAAGTTATAATAATAATATACAGCGAGAGCGAGAGAGAGAGAGAGAGAGAGAGAGAGAGAAAGAGAGAGAGAAAGAAGTTAAGTGACCATTACGCATTATGTTATTCACTGTTACTATTGCTACTATTACTATAACTATTATTACTGCTATTTTACTTACTACTACTATTACTACTACTACTACTACCATTACTATTATTACTACTACTACTACTACTACTACTACTATTACTACTACCGCAATTATTGCTTACTATTTCTACTAATACTACCGAAAAGAAAAGCGGTGTTATTTTTATTATTATTATTACATTTTCTTTTTTTTTTTTTTTTTTTTTTTTGTTAAAAAAGGAAAAAGAAAAAAAATAAAAATAGCTAGGCACAGTTTGTTTTATACCAGATACCCAGAGAAAGAGAGAGAGAGAGAGAGAGAGAGAGAGAGAGAGAGAGAGAGAGAGAGAGAGAGAGAGAGTGAGAGAGGGTAAGAATGAGAGAGAAAGGGAAAGGGTGAGAGAGTGAGAGAGAGAGAGAGAAAGAGAGAGAAACAGAAACTTGGAAATAATAACAACAAACAGACTTATGAATTTTTGAGATTGTGAATCGAACGGATGCACAACACACGAGGTGACGTTCTTGATTACCGTTAGACCTAAGCGAAGTAAAAAAAGGAAAGAAAAGAAAAAAAAAAAAATAAGAAAAAAGAAAAAGCAAAGGGATATATATATATATTATGATGATAAATAATGCGCTTCAGGCAAGCAGGCGGTGTGTGCCCCCTCCTCGCAACGTCATACCAAAGAAGCGATTACGAGTTGTTTTTTTTTCTCTCTTCTTCTTCTTTTTTGTTCCTTTTTTTTTTCTTTTTCATTTTTTTTTTTTTTTTTTTTTGGGTGTTTCACCTTGTTAGCGATGTGAATAAAAAATATGCGTGACGCGCGTCGAGAGTACGCTTTAATAAACTCGTCTCAAGTTCCTTTCGTGAGTAAAAAGACAATGAGAGAATGAGAGAGAGAGAATGATAATGATAATGATAATGATAATGATGATAATGAGAGTAAGGGATGAGAAAGAGAAAGAGAGTAAGATACAGGGAGGTGAGGGTGGTTTTTTTTTTGTGCATTTTTTTTTTTAGGGGGGCCGGATTAGAACGATAACTACTTCGGTATGTGAATAAGGACAAAATAAAAAGAAAAAGAAAAGTAAAAAAGTAAAAAAAAAAAAAAAAAAAAAAAAAAAAAATATCCAAGGAAAAGAAAAAATATCATCGACGTCGAAAGGGAATGGGCACGAAATAAGAGGAAAGGCCGACGATGGACAATCTCGAGGACAAAAAAAGAATTGTATTACTCTCCCCCCCTCCCACCCCCATAGAAAAAAAGGAAAAGAAAAGCAGAGAAAAAATAATAGTAACGATAATAATAATAATAATAATAATAATAATAAATAATAATAATAATAATAATATTAATAATATTAATAGTAATAATAATAATAATAATAATGATGATGATGATAATGATGATGATGATGATGATGATGATGATGATGATGATTAAGCGCGAAAAGATGTTGCAATTAATTCGCGATAAAAAAAGAAAAAGAAAAAAAAAAAAAGAAAAAAAAGGAAATGAAAAATCAATCAATCATATTTTGCGTCGAGTGAAATCCGTCGTCGGTGAGAATGAATGAAAGAAAGAAAGGAAAAGGAAATTGAAAAGGAAAAGGAAAAGAAAAGGGAAAGGAAAATAGTCGCGTCGCGGCGGGGGGAGGACAAACATATATATATATAATTTACATATATATGTATATATATATAGATTTATATATATATATATATATGTATATATATATAGATTTGATTACAAAATGAGATGGGAATTAGAAATGAACAGGAAGAATGGTTAAGCCAGAAAACTTTCAGGGATAGTTATTTTATTGTGAATGTAATAGTGTGTGAGTGTGCGTGTGCCGAGTAATATTATTAATTAATAAGTAATTAATTTTACTGATTAGGGAAAATCCGAAAGATTTTTATAGGCTTATCGAGAGTGAGAGAGAGAGATTGAAAGAAAGAAAGAGAGAGAGAGAGAGAGAGAGAGAAAGAAAGTAAGAAGATATAAGAATATAATCTATATATGAGGATGGGTTGGGTTTATACGCAACGTGCATATATGCGTATACGTGTATGTATTTATATATATATATATATATTTATTTATATATATTTATATACATGTATATGTATCCTCGCGTCGTTATTATTCGAATAATGGATAAAATAAACGTAGAAAACTACTATTAACTAGAGGAGAGATTTAGGCGCGCACGAGTGAGCGTTTTTTGTTGCTTGCTGCGCGTTTTCTATGCTTGACGAAAATACTACGAGCGGTTTTACCCACCTATGGTATGTGTATGTTCACTACAAACTAAAACAAAACAAACAAAAGAAAAGAAAAAAAAAAAGAAAGAAAGAAAATCGTCAGTTTGTGAGAGATCCTTAACGTTCACGATTTCTTGATCAACGAGAGAGAGTGTGAGATATATATATATATATATATATATATATATAAATATATATATGTATAAATAAAACGCCGATACACACCGATAGACGACAGATTTGTGTCACGTATATTTCTGTCAGTTATTCTCGTTTTCTTTTTCTTTTTTTTTTTTTTTTTTTATGCGTAATTTTTTTTCCCTTCGTATTAACTGCTGTGTGTATGGCGTGTGTAATTTCAGGTGTATTTAAACGGGTTACGTAAATTTATTTATTTATTTATTTTTTTTTTTATTTTTTTTTTGTTTTATTTTTTTTTGTTTTTTTTTTTTTGTTTTTTTTTCTCTTTAGATGAATTTAGAAAAAGAAAAAAGAAAGAAAGGAACGCATTAGCAGAGGGGAAAAAGAGATCGAAAGAAATCATCGTTACAATAAAAGTTTCATTTTGTTAATCTCGAATCAATTTTTTTTTTTTTTTTCTTTCCCCCCTTGATTAACGTTCGATCGAGAATGGTTGTGTTTATTATTTGTCGTGAATTTTGTGCGACTCGTTTGACAAAGCGATAAATATATATATATATATATATATATATATATATATATATATATATATATATATATATATATGTATATATGTATATATATGTATATGTATGTATAGATAACGTTAAAATCTCTACGACTGACGACGATTAAATACGATTTAATGATACTAGAAAAAGAGAAAGAGAAAGAGAGAGGGAGAGAGAGACACGAGGAAAAAAGAGAAAGAAGAAAAGTAAAGAGAATAATGATAATATTTTCAAAGACACATTTTTATCGTCTCAATTGCGAGAGATAAAGGAGAAATATATAAGATGATATTAATAATAATTAGAAGGACCGACGTTTGACGAAGAAGAAAAAAGAAATAATTTATAAAGATCGACAATTATGTATATATATATATATATATATATATATATATATATATATATATATATATATTAATCGTGATGGCTAACGAGAAAAGAAGATAGAAAAAAAAAGGAACAAAGAACAAAAAGAAAAAGGCAAGAAAACGAGAACTGTTTAACTCGGAATATGTAAGACCGAACGAACTGTCTTTTCGGGTTGGGATTTCGAAATTGACCAAAATAATACTAATAACATGAAAAAAAAAAAAAAAATAAAAAGGAAAAAAAAGAAAAGGTGCATCATCATCGTAATAATAAATAACGATATATAAATGGGATTGACGAATTGTTCGGCTTTGATTAAAGTGTCGCGAATAAAAGAGAGACAAAAAAATATGGAGAAGAAGAAATATATATATATATATATATATATATAATATATATATATATATGTATAGAAATAGAAAGGAGGAGAGACAGGTAAAGAATGAAGACGAGAGAGAGAGAAAGAGAGAGAAAGTAACACGATTTCCTTTCTCTTTCTAAATTTTTCTATTTTTTTATTTTTCTTTTCTTTTTTCTGTTTTTCTTTTTTACTCTTCTTCTTCATTCAATCTTTATCGATCGATCGTTCTTATCGTTCGATCAACAAGTCTCTCGCGACACTTACGGCCGACGGATAAAACAACCAATTGCGCGTCACAGATCGGAGTCTCGAGGTTTGACCCTATTAGAAAGAGGGAGATAGAGATAGAAACAGACAGAGAGATAGGGTGAGAGAGAGAGAGAGAGAGAGAGAAGAAAGAAAAAGGGTTGAACCATGATTCTCTTCATCTTCGCGTTAACAAGCGCGACGACGACAACGACGACGACGACGACGACGTCGACGATGACGACAATGACAACGACGACGACGGCTATATATTAATAATTATTGAAAATCATGATCTAAAAGATCGCTTAGTAAAGTATGTTTCGAAACCTGGGGGGTGGGGGTAGGTCGGGGCGGAGCCGTTGTCGATCGCATCGATCGCATCGATCGCATCGTATCGCATCGTAATCGTATCGCATCGCATCGCATCACACACAACTAAAGTCACGGCATTCGGTACGGATAAAGTACAAAGATAACAGGATTTTTTTTTAATTCGACGGGGTGGGGTGGGGAAATTAATTGGTCGGGGGAGGGACGGTCGAGGGGAGGGGGGTTTATATAAATAACAAAAATAAAAGTAAAGGTAAAAATAAAAATAAAAAAAAAGAAGCGATTCGATTTTATTATTCGGGAAAGTATATGAACGCCTAAAGGAAGAGAGAGGGTGTGAAAAAACTTGGGTTCAATGATGGGGGGAGGGGAGGGTTTAGGATTGAGTGATAGTGGGGAGGCGGATGAGGGTTATATGAAAAGGTTTATATATTAATAAGAAAAAGAAAAGAAAAAAAAAGAAAAGGGATATGGAAAGAGAAAGATATTTTGTTATTTTTTTTTTTTTGGTTTTTTTTTTTTTTTTGTTTTTTTTCTTCTCTCGAAAATATCGACCCGTGTTCGGTGAGGGTGAGGGACAAAGATCCCTCAATAAAAAAAAAAAGATTAATCAGAAAGGCTTGATAAAAGGAAGCCGTGAGATGCGTTGGGAGGGGGGGGGAGATAGTGATGGGTAAAATACGTCGAGAAAATTGCGTGGGATGGGGATGTGGATGGATTGGGGGTAGAAGTTAGCGACAGTTGGAGAGGTCAGAGAAAATGTACTTACGCTTTTTTCTTATCTCCCAAACTAAAATTTTCTTTGCGTTCCCAATTGATAAAACTGAATTGGATAACAAACAGCTGGAAGAGAGAAAAAGAGGGGGTTGGAAAGAGGGAGTGGGTAGGGGAAGGTGGACAAGAGTGGGAGGGAGTGACTGAAAACGGGTCATCTAAAATTGATTAGAATTTATCGCGAATGATCGAAATATTTAATGAGAAAATGGAATGGAAGGGAAAGGGAAGTAAATAGAAAATGGATTACTGGGTGTTCGTTGATTTTGATGGTTCGATTTAGGGGATGGGGATGCACTAAGGAAGAAGAAAACGCAAGGAAGGATGTTGTAATACACGAACAAAGGAAAAAAAAAAAGAAACAAAAAAGGGAAAGTGATAGAGAGCGACAGGGGGGAGGGGGTTGGAGATAGAGGAGTGAGGGAGAGAGAAAAAAAGAAGTATAGGTTTATTTTTGATACATTGTTAAGGGTGGTCTAAGTAAAATCTTTTCTTTTTTCAATCTTTTTTTTTCCTTTTTGTTTTTTTTTCCCCCCCTGTTTTTTCATTTTCTTTTTTTTTTTCTTTTTTGTTAGATGTCTTTTTTTTTTTTTTTTTTTTTTTTTTTAACATAACTTAATAAATTTTAAAGATATTAAAGGGAGTAAAGTTAAAAAGAGAGAGAAAGAGAGAGACACAGGGTGTGAGCTTTATATATAAATTATTATTATTATTTTTTTTTTTTTTTTCTTTTTCTTTTTATTTTATCTTATCTTACTTTGTGAAAGAGTAATACATGATAAAGAATGATGATGATGATGGTGATAATGATGATTAAATAATTGATTGAATAAGAAAAGAGAGAAGTGGAAAAAAAAAGGAAGAAGAAGAAGAAGTTGAAGAAGTTGAAGAATATGAAGTAAATAAATAAAAGAGGGGACCATACCGTGCGCACAGCTTTTTGCGCTGTGCGCGCGCGTTCGCCGTCCCTCGTTTAGTGCGCGCGTGTTTACGGGGGTGGGTGGGGTTGGGGAAAGCGTAAGGGGAGGGTGTATCGGGTGGGGATTATAATGAAGGGGATTGGGGTTGGGATATCGGGTGGGACGGGATTAGGGTGGGAGGGGGGGTTGCATAAATGAAAAAAGCGTTGACAAAGGGGATTTTAGACGAATAAATTGTGTATAATAATAATTAATATATTTCGAGGAGAAAGAGATGGAGACGTTTGCGGCCCGTTATAAAGGCAAAGATCTTATTTCGTACTTCGATGGAGAGCGAGAGGAAAATTTTTTTTGTCGACTGTTTTTTTGAGAGTTGCGAATTGATTGGTTGAGATTATTGGTGATTGGCTGGGGTGGAACGAAACGATTAAGGGGTACGATCGTGTTCGCAGTTTTATGCGAACGCGATTTTAAATATTATGTCGCGTAATGTTTGAGACGCTACCGGAGGAGATCGAAGGGATCTTTTGACTACGGGCCCACCGTCTCCTTGCGTTATTTATTAGCGTAAATATTTAAAGATAGTAGAGAGAGTGAGATTGAGAGATATTATATATATAAAGAGAGAGATAGAGAGAGAGAGAGAGAGAGGAAATAAATAAATTAAAAGGAGGAAAAAAAAAAGAAAAGAAAGGAAAGGAGGATAAAACGAGGGTTAAAAAAAAAAAGGTGATTTATTAAAGTAAATAAATAAGGAAGGAAGGAAAGTGAAAGTAAAGAACCAGAGTTTGCTAGAAAGTGCCAAGGAAGTGAATAAAAGGAAATAAAAACAAAAACAAAAGAAAAAGAAAGAAAAAAAAAAGAAGAAAAATGGAACAAATCATCAACAGAACGTAATGTTATATATCATGTACTATAACAACAACAACAGCAGCAGCAGCAGCAGCAGCAGCAGCAACAGCAACAATAACAACAACAAGAAACAATAATCACAATAATACGAGCACATCGACGAACAGGAATATAAAATAGAAAAGAATAATTTGCACACAGTATACCTCAGAAAAAACACAACGCGCGCTTAATATTATCCCATGAAACATATTTAATATTTGTAGGACGATTAATAAGACAAAAGAAAGGAAAAACAAAAAAAAAAACAGAAACAAAATTAAGAAAAAGAAAAAGAAGAAGAAGGATACGTTGCTCGATGTATCGTTGAAAGGGAAGAAGATAAAAAAAAAAGAAAAAAAAAACGATATATATACATTTTTACTCACTCTCTGTACGCAAAAGCAAAAAAAAAGAAAAAAGAAAAGGAACAAAAAAAAGAAATGAAAGAGGAAAACGAAAAAAAAAGAAAAAAGAAATAATAAGAAGAGAAACCCCGAGAAAAAGTATATTAATAATTGGAATTAGAAAGAAATGGAAGATAGTAGTTGGCCGTATCAATTACAAACTGGCTATTGTTTGCTGATCGAACGAAAAATGCATAGCGGGGGCAGAAAGTGGTGGTGGTGGTGGGAGAGAGAGTGGTGGGGCTTGGGGTAAAAGTAAGGTGAGAGGAGGCATGAGAGGGTAAGAGGAAGGAACAAGATGGAAATGAAATGAAATGAAGTGAAGTGATTCGAGAAACAAAAATGGAAAAAAAAGAAAAATAAGAAAAATGAAAAAGAAAAAAAAAATAGAAAAACAGAATAAGAAAAAAAGCAAGAAGAAATATTTTACGCTATTATTGTAAGAACATTCGAACGCTCCTTTTTCACGGATTATCAACTAAAGATTATAATCAAAAAAAGTATAGGCTCTCTCTCGTGTATTTCAAGGAAGAACCTATCGGCAATTTATTCGAAATTTTCAGTGTCAAGGATTAAAAGAAAAATGAAAAGAAAGAAAGAAAGAAAGAAAGAAAGAAAGAAAGAAAGAAAGAAAGAAAGAAAAAAAAAAGAAAAAAGAAGAGAATAGTTTTTACGGGGGATGGGAAGGGTGGGGGTTACGGGAGGGGGGAGGGTTAGGGGGGCCACAGGAAGGAATAGAAATCCGAAAGGAAAAACAAAATGAAAAGACAAGAAATGGATTTTGGGGTGGGGCAGGGGAGGGGTGGGGAAATAAAGAAAACGGTACAATTAACGCGCAAGCGTGTATAATGGAATTATGAAGAATCATTTAAAAAAAGAAAAAAAAGAAGAAAAAAAAAACAAAAAAGGAAAAAAATCATAAATAACAAGAATGCCATGCATCGCTCTTTTCACAAAAATTTTGCATTGTTCAGGGATTAATCATCGTTTAAAAAAATTTCTACGGACACCAAGGAAAATGGAAGATAGAGAAGGAGAGAAAGGGAGAGAGAAAGAGAGAGAGAGGGAGAGAAGATTTGTTTTTTTTTCTTTGTTTTTTTTTTCTTTTTTTTTTTTTTCTGTCAATCCCTTTAATAAAATGCAACAACAACGGACGTATAAAAAAACTATACCTCCCCTTTTTCAAATTTTCTAACGATACGATATTTACGAATTAACGTTTAACAAACAACGTATTAACGAATTTACGAGTTTACGATATTACGATATTACGAAAAGCGCTCATCACTCCATTCACCTTTCGCTCGTCAATAATTGTCCAT
>NC_060978.1:1742376-1762376 GCF_910589235.1 Vespa crabro | reverse complement strand
AAAAACGAATAAACGAAAACAAACAATGACGAGAATATATTCGATGCGTGATAAAGAGAGAAAGACAGATATATATATATATATATATATATATATATATATATATATATATAGAAAGAGAGAGAGAGAGAGAGAGAGAGAGAGAGAGAGAGAGAGAGAGAAAATGTGAAAGAGAAGAAGAAGAAGGGAGGGAGAATTTTACAAAGCAGAACAATCGCGGGACCATTAGTCTTAACGAAGACGACTATCAAGTAGCTTATTTGCGAGCCCCCCCCCTCCCTCCCTCCCTCCCCTCTCTCTCTTTCTCTCTCTTAAATAAGAAAATGTATATTGCAAAAGAGATAATCATCCCATGAAAATAAATAACTCATGGTTACGTGCCGCGTCTTCTCTTTCTTTCAATTTCTCTCTCTCTCTCTCTCTCTCTCTCTCTCTCTCTCTCTCTCTCTCTCTCTCTCTCTTTTTCTCTTCAATAAAATCTTTGATAATACGAACAAAAAGTAAATCATTCGCAGCAAAGAATACAATGATTAAACAATAACATTGTATAACATTAGATACATATGGATTTATACAATATTGAGAACAATTTGTGGGGATTGAAAGGTGGGAGAAGGAAAAGAGAGAGAGAGAGAGAGAGATGGATGGAAAGAGTAGAAGAGAAAAAAAAAAAATTAGAAAATTTTCAAGATCCCATGATTAATAATTAATCGTCGTCTTATTCGACAAGGAAAAAAAAGAATTGGGGATGTTGATGGGTGAAAGACAGTAAGTTATAGCGTATCTGTCTCTTTCTTTTTCACCCTGGAAAATAAACAACAACAATAACAACAACGAGGATAAGCTTAGAAAAAGAGAAAACAAGGGGAAAAAACAAAAGTATAATTCTTCTTTTCTTTTGCACGACGGCAAAATTGAGAAAATATGAAAATAGAGATACGTCGTTGACGGTGGAAAGTTTCTTTTTATGGGGTTCGGGGCGATTGATTGGTATACGGTTGAAGGGTATAAGAGGGAGAATGAAATGAAGATGATAAATGAAACGAAGACATCCTCCTTTGTATACATAAATATATATACAAATTTTTTTGTGTATACATAAGTATATACACGTGGATACATATTATATGGTACGTACGCATCTACGTATGAAAGAAAAAAAGAAAGAAAAGAAAGAAAGAAAGAAAGAAAGAAAAAGAAAGGCAGAAAAAGATAAAAATAAAAAGGAAAAGTATAGTACAGTAACTACGGACTCATTTCAATATCGAAAAATGTATAAATGTTAAAAGTGAAGGAACGCTCCGACAAATCCGAACAACTCGCGTGGAAAAGGTGTGCTTTAAACGGGAAATATGAGAAAAGAAAGAGAAAGAGAAAGAGAGAGAGAGAGAGAGAGAGAAAGGGAAAAAAATTCAAAGGAAGGGAGAGAACAAAAACAATAAATGAGAGAGAGAGAGAGAGAGAAATAAAGATAATGAGAGTAATGCATCGTTTGGAACAATCTGTACGCTACAATTCCAAAAAAAAAAATAAATGACACTTTCGTTCAAGCCAATCGAGTTATTTATGATAACAGAAGGAAAATAATTATAATAATAATATTAAAATAATAATACTAATAATAATAATAATAATAATAATAATAATAATAATCTAACGATGAAAAAAATTTAAAAAGTAAATCACCACTAGGGATACATCAAAAGACTAATATATATATATATATATATATATATATATATATCGATTTGACCCAGCACGACGCTAGAGGCGACAATTTTAACGAGATTAAGATGAATAGCAAAATTGATAAGCAAAATAATAATGTTGCAAATACATTGATACATACGCGTACACATATACACACACAATGAGACACACATATACACAAGAGTGCATTCGCATACCATATATATACAAATACAGTACGTACATTTCTAATACGCATGCCGTTATGAAAAATGGGTTTAAAGAAAGGACAGGAAGGAACGAAAAAAAAAAAAAAAAAAGAGAGACAAGTAAAAAAACCAAAAAAAAAAAAAAAAGAAAAGAAAAAAGAACAAAAATATATACATGTTTGTACACAAAAAATGAGAAGAAAAATTCGATAGATAATTGATAACTATCAAGAGATAGGAGATAGGAGATTAAGAGATAGAGAGTACGAAAAGGGGATTGTTTGTATGGAGGCATTAATGGGAAAATCAAAGGGTGAAAAAATAATGGACGTCCTATGTATAACGAATTATGATTGCATGCATGAAATGACGAGAAAGATAAATAACGATCAAATAAATAATCATATATAACGATAATGCAGAAAAGAAAAACAGTGGCCTAACGCACGACACGACGTCGTAGCGTGGCCTCGCCGTTAGGGATATTTCTTTTTTTTTTTTTTCTTTTTTTTTTTTTTTTTTAATTATAATTCTTTTATTTCGTTGCGTTCTTTTTTTTGGGGATGGGACAGGGGGAGATTTTTCAGATCGTGCAAAACGATTGCGGATACTTAAGTGAATTAAAAATAGGAAGATTGGGAGGGATTAAGAAAGAAAGAAAGAAAGAAAGAAAGAAAGAGATAGAGTGTTTGTAGGATTAATTGATATATGCAGGGGGTGGGGAAAAAGGGAAGAAAGAGAGGTTGAATCGGGAAGGATGAATAAATGAAGTTAAGAAAAAAGAAAAAAAAAAAAAAATTATTATTTGTGAACGTAACTTTTTTTTTTCTTCTTCTATTTTCTTCTTTCTTTTCTTTTTTTTTTTTTTCTTTTTTTTTTTTTTTATATATATACACATATATAGATATTGGCTTGAAAATTTAAAAAAAAATAAAAAGAACATAAAAATATTCAAAAAAAAGAAAAAAATAAATAAAAAAAAAAACGAAAAAAAAAAAACTAAAAATAAACGATACAGTTTCTTCGTATGAATAAATAAATAATATAGAGAGGGTTGCGCATTGCCGACGGAGACAGCCTCCGCGCATTGCATTATACTTTTGCTATATATATATGTATATATATATATATATATATATATATATATATATATATATGTATGTATGTATGTATGTATATATATATATAAAAATGATTTTTCTGGGTTGTTTTAATTCATTTTCTGTCTTTTTTTTTTTTTTTTTCTTTTATTCTTTCGTTTTAATTTTGTGCTTTTGCGCGGACTCCGTGGACCTCCGTCATCGGTCGTCGTCAAAAGTGTTATTTAAAGAGGAGACGATTTTGAAAAATCGGTAAGATCGTTTTTTTTTTTTTTTCTCGGTGAATCGAACGAGGAGAAAGACAAAAGAAAAAAAATTTTCACAAGAGAGAAGAAAAAGCAGAAAACGAAAAATGATTATGATTATAATAACAATTGTAACAACGACGTCAATAATGACTATGATGATGATAATAACGATAATGGTAATGATAATGACGATAATGATATTGATGTCGATGATTATCTAGAAAGGGATGAATAAAGGAAATAAAATAAAATAAAATTGACGGATGACGGTTTAGGAGGGAACGCTCGAGGACGGAGGTCGGTCCTGCGATTACGATAATTTCATCATTAATTAATTCATTTCTTTTTTTTTTGTCTGCTTTAATTTACTTTAATCACTACTATACTACTATAAAAATGCATAAAAAAAAGAACTACTATATAATTATTACTGCTACTACCACTACTATTATTATTACTACTACTATTACTATACTACTAAACTGCTACTATACTACTACTACTACTATTACTACTACTACTACTACTACTACTACTACTACTACTACTACTACTAAACTACATGTGTTTTTGTGTCTACGAGATGATTTGATAATTAATTATTATTATTATTATTATTATTAATTCTTTTTTTTTCTTTTTTTTTTTTTTTTAATTAACGAAGTATTCCAAATTTGAGATGCGTAACTCCATTCATTTATCTTGGCTCCGATTAAATTAATACTACTCATTCCGGCATAACGCGTCTCTACCCACCGAGAGATATTCGTGTAAGTTCTCATGTGATTTTTTTTTCTGATAATCATTTCGCAACTTTCTTGATCTGGTTACAAAAAAAAAAAAAAAAAAGAAAAAAATAAAAAAAAAAAAGACTGGTCTTGAATCGGATCCCTCGGGTTTGTTTTGAACGTGTAAATGATAAAAACATTTCATAGAGATAGAGATATAGATAGAAAGATAAAGAGAGTGCGAGATAGAAAGAATGGAAGAAAGAGGATGTTTGGAGAAGAGATTATTATTAAATACGTATTATAAATACACGATCGACGATAGAAAAAAGAAAAAAAAAAAAAAAGAAAAAAAGAGAGAAATAATAAGAATAATCGATATATATATATCTCTTTTCGATACCGAGGGACGAAGAGACGCGTCTTTCTGTTTCATGAAAACATTTTTTTTTTCTTCTTTTTTTTTTTTTTTGGTTTCTACATCTTATTCATCTTCGACGAATAATATTATTCTTTTATTATATAAATTAACGAAATTTCGTACGTCCTCTCGTAACAGATATTTTTTTCTTCGTTTATCCATGTATATACATGGTATATATGTTCAAACATATATACACATAGACATATACACACACACAGATACACATACACACACACACATACACACATAGACACACAATCTCTCGTGTGCGTTTTTGACAGTTTTATATATTCGCATTTATATATACATAAATATATAAATACGTACGTACACACATATGTTGCATACAAACGTACATAATATATACTTATAAACATACATACATACATACATACATAGACACATTGCGGAAGATAAAGAAAGAGATAAAGATATGAAGGATAATAAATGAATATCTTTTTCTAACACATCAGCTCACAACAAATATCGCGCATAATAAAGCTTTTCGATTGAAAGGAAATGGAAAGAAAATCGGAGGGGCGGGGAGCGGGATGATGGTGATCAGGGGAGTGGGAAAGGGAGGGGGACGAGAAAAAGATAAAGGAAAAAAAAAATCTTATGGTGTTTTTAATCGATAATCGATTTAAAGATTTACTCTACATATTATATGGATTACTAATTATTAAGTAACACAAGGACATAGAAATAAAATACATAGGCTTTAAGAGTGCAAAAAAGGGGCTAGAAAGGAAGGAAGGATGGAAGGAAGGAAGGAAGGAAGGAAGGAAGGAGGGAAAAAATAAATAATAATAATAATAATATTATAATAATAATAATCATAATAATAATAATAATAATAATAATAATAATATGCAGAACTTAGCGGTCGGCTTTTCTCCAGATATCAAAAAAAAAAAAAAAAAAAAGAAAATTTCTCCGAGTATTTCAGATCGTATAGGAGGAAGGGAAAAGGATTAAAATGAAAAACAAAAATATGATAGATATATATATATATACTTTCGGTCCGAGAAGTATGGAGCGTTTTTTTTCTTCTCCCTTTTTCTTTTTCTCCCCTGAAGAAGAACGAGAACAATGACAAAAGGAAGAAAAAAGAAAAAAAGAGGAAAAGGAGTTGGCGACGCTTTTCTCTCTTGGACAATCGCCTGAATGTTCTTGAGCAAATTTACGCGCGCGCGCGCATAGGCAAAAATATATTTAACAAGACGTCGCTGGGGACATGGGGGAGAAAAGAAAAAATACGTGATAGATGCGGAGGAAAGGGAAGAAAGGAGAAATGTAAAATGAAAAAAAAAAAAAAAAGAACAGAAGAAAAAACAAACGAAATTGTCTTTATTCTTGAATGACGTTGGAATATATATACATATATATATATATATATTTTTTTTTTTTTTCTCTCTGGAGAAATAGCAACCGCTAAAATGCGTTCGGTTTAAAATTATTAATGAAACGTGAGGAATTGACCTGTATCATTCGAAACGAAAAAAACAAAAAAAAAAAAAAAAGAAAAGAAAAAAATTTCCAACCATGATCGTCTGTCTAAAGAGAGAGAAAGGATATTTAAAGCGATAGAGAGAAAGAGTTCGCGAGAATGGAAAGAATTATTGGGAGGGAAAGAGAAGGAGGGTGTTAAAAAAAAATGAAAAGAATTGTCGGGTAGGGGGGCGTTCGTGAGAAGGTGGTGGTGGTGGTGGCGAGGGTGGGGGTGGTCGCACGCGCGCGTTAAAAAATGGGAAGAAAAGTGGAGGGGGCGTTGAAAACGATAGAACGACATTTAAAAACAATATAACTCTGCGTTTAAAACAAAGATGGCTTATAATTTAATAACACTATTATTATCGCATTAAAGAAAAGAAAAGAAAAGAAATAAAAAATAAAAAAAAATTAAATAATAATAATAATAAAAAAGAAAAAAAAGAAAAAGGATGAAAGAAAGGAAAGAAAAGTTAAAGGGAAAAAGAAAAAGAATAAAAGCAGAAATGAACAGACGCACACACGCACACACACACGCACACGCATATATACATATACATACATACACACACAGAGGGACACATATACATACACACATCTCTCTATAACCATAAACATAAATATATAATAACGATTTGAGAAAGCATATTGTACATACATACTGACGTGAGAAATACACCATCAAATCGCCGTGCATGCCGAATATTATAGGAAATGGATTTATGGGGAAGGATAATAAGAGACTGATTTCTCTCCTCCTTTAAGAATATAAATATTGAAGAGTTTATTAAACAAATCAGATTTCTACCATTAAATGTTACATTATATATATATACATACATATATATCTTTACATCTTAATTCATATATTTTCTTTTTTTTTTTCTTTCGTTTTTTTTTCTTTTTTTTTTTTTGTTTAATTTTCTTTCCGTTTTTCATATTCAATGCTATATTATTATGCAAGCGTATTATTATAATTTTTTAAGAGACGAAGAGAGAGAGAAGGAAAGAGATAGATGAAAGAGGAAAATCGAGAATTTGAAATCGAAGGGATGACATTTTTTTTTATAATAGATGAGGGGAAAAAATATATATATATATATTGAATTTATGAATTACACAAGACGAAAAGATGATATAATAATAATATATATATATATATATATATTGATATACTTGATATACAAAACCATTGTCCACAAAGTCTTTCTTCGATCTTTGTTTCTCTTTTTTTTTTTTTCTCTTTCCTCTTTTTCTGTCTCTTTTTCTTTCCCTATTTTTTATTTTTTTCCAATTTTTTTTCTTCCCGTTGATTTTCTGTTCAACTACAAATCGCCATTGTTGTCAAATATTACGCAAGATTCTTCGTTTTTTTTCCTTTTTCTTTTTCTTTTTTTTTCTTTTTTTTTTTTTTTTTGAAACAAATGTGCCGCAAACTGTGACATGCGTAACATATATATAATAATAATACAAATCATAAAGTGCAATAGTTGTTACAATAGATTGTTCATGGGATTTTTAAAAAGAAAGAAAGAAAGGAAGGAAGGGAAAAGAGAATAATAATAGTAAACAAAAAAAAAAAGAAAAGAAAAAAAAATAAATAAATAAATAAAAATGTAATAGATTAAAGAAAGAAAAGCGTCGATGTTCGCGTCGTCGAATTAAGTTTGGAAGCGTCGCGACTCCCTGAGTCGACGATCATGCTTATCGCGTATATATATATATATATATATACATGTTATATATGTATAGCGTGTCTCCTTAATTTCGAATCATCGAAGGAGCCTTGAGAAATGGATAAAAGGTGTTTAGTGAAATAGAAAAAAAAAAAAAAAGAAAGAATAACGCTTTAAGATTTTTCAAGGAGTTTGTTATTTTTTTAGCCCAGGGACGAACGTCGCCTTGGAGACGTCGCGACGCCCACGCGAAACTTTGCGACGCGTCATTTTCGTCGCGTTCACATACGTGCATAAACATAAAATAAATGCGTACACATATATACATATATATATATATATATATATGCATATATACATACATACGTACATACAATACATACGTACATACATTACATAAAATACCGTACATACATTAATAGGCACCAAACTACCTCGATAAATTTCAGAGCTACAAAACAGTTTTTGTATACCGTACCTCAAGCTACCTTATATTACAAGTTATATAAATGATGTTATATAAAGAACGATACGATGACAACAGAAAATATTACACCGAGTGAAGTAACACGATAACGAGGGGAGTGGGAGGAGGAGGAGGAGAGAAAAAAACGCCACGAAAGAAAAAAAAAATAAATAAATAAAAACGGAAACATAAACGTAAACGAGAGAGAGAGTGTGAGTGAGTGAGAGAAAAAGAAAAGGAAAGATAGATAAAAGTAACGATTGGAAAATACGTGCGAGGGACAAAACGCGTTTGAGATTTACGATCGAGATTTATGAGAGAGAATGTTGGGAACTACGAGGATGATCCTTCCTTCTACGATGATGAAAGATTAATAAATAGATTTCACAAAAGATCGATTAATGATGATAATAATAATAATAAGAAGAAGAAAAACATAATGAAAAACAAAAAAGGATGGAAGAAATATGAAAAATTATCATCATCGAAGTATAATCGAATCGATCTCATCATCCCCTTTCATCCCCTTTAATTCTCAACATTTTTCTCTGATTTGATCTGATCGTGATCTCACGTAGAAAGATTTGATAATGTTACGGTAGCGTCATTTCCGTGCGATTTTTTTTTCTTTTTTTTTTTTTTTTTTTGATTTCTCGATTTATTCCGATCTTACGAGTGTACGAGATATTGTGTGCGTGTGAGAAAGAGAATGTATGAGTGATAGAAACCAATGATGTTGAGAGAGAAGGAGATAAAGACGTGCCCTTTTGTTTTTCTTATGGGCAACGAAAGATAAACAAAATAAAATAAAATAAAATAAAATAAAATAAAATAAAATAAGTAAATGAATAAACTTTAAAGAAAAAAAAAAAAATAAATAAATAAATAAATGAAACGAAACAATTCGAAACAAAAACAAAGAGATAGAAAAGATTGATATCGTCGTCTTAGATTTTTTTTTTCTTTTCGTTTTTTTTTTTTTTATTGGGACGATAACATTTTTAAATCCAATTCAGTCGTGCGCGCGCGCGCGCGAGCAGTACAATCGTAACGCTAAATAAATACATTTGCATACATATATAAATAATTTTGTTATCGTTATAAAATCCGAATGATAAGGAAAGATTGAGACTCGTCGTCGTCTATATATTTATATATTTTTACATGCATCAATAGAAAAGAGAAATAAAATGATAAACGATATAAACGGGCGATTAAAAGGGGAACCATATGAAAAATCGATCCGTAACTTTGACATAATTTTTAACAGATTGTGATAGACATGTTAGAGGATAATTAATCCAATATAAGTTGTTTTATCGACGATCGTGAAACAAAATTGATAATAGATCTTTCTTTTCTATTCTTTTTTTTTTCTTTCATTTTTTTTTTTTTTTTTTTTTTTTTTTTTTTAAATGATGAAACCTTTGACAGAGATAGATAGATAATGATAGAGAGAGAGATAGAGAGAGAGAGAGAGAGAGAGAGAGAGAGAGAAAATGAGTAAAAGTGAATGAAAGTGAGAGAGAGAGAGAGAGAGAGAGAGAAAGAGAAAGACAAAGAATGAATGAGAGAGAGAGAGAGAGAGAGAGAGAGAGAGAGAGAGAAAGAAATGACGAAATAGAAGTAACGAAAATAACACTACCAGCACGTAACAACAAGGGAAAGATAAATAAGTAAATAAATAAATAAATAAATAAATAAATAAGTAAATAAATAAATAAATGATAATAATAATTATTTAAAAAAGAAATAAATGAATAAATAAAAAAAAAAAAAAAGAAAAAGAAAGAGGGAAAAAAGAAAAGAAAAGAATACAAAACAAAGTAAACAAATTAAACACACAGAGAGAGAGAGAGAGAGAGAGAGAGAGAGAGAAAGAGCCAGAAAGAGAAAGAGAGAAAGAGACAAATCTCCCCTTCGATAACAAATGAGAAAGATAATAATAGTTGAGCGTAAGAGATAGCGATGATTAAAAAACGATTATTAAATGAGAAAGAGAGAAAGGAAAAAAACAAATAAAGGAGAGAGAGAGAGCGAGAGAGAGAGAGAGAGAGAGAGAGAGAGAGAAGAATAGATTATATGTTCTTGAGCTCTCTCATGGGAGAGGAGGGAGTGAGATAAAGAGGGATGGAAGGGGAACGGAGGAAGGGGTGCAATTTCAAGAGATCAGCAATGACGGAATTTGTATTTTACGAATTTTCCTTCTTGCTTCTCTAAATGGGGTTGTTATTCCTCTCTCTTTCTCTCTCTCTCTCTCTCTCTCTCCCTCACTCCCTTTTCCTCTCCCTCTCTCTCTCTCTCTCTTTCTTTTTTGCTAGAAGTGTATATATAGTGTAATATCACTGAAAACTTTTCTGGCTACTCAAAAGTTCCTAATATTTTTTTCTTCTCGTCGTTAACGTTTAGGGTTAATTATTGTATTAATTACCGATCGAGTTCAATCGAGTCTCGTACCAAAGAGGGGAACGCAAGGCAAATGTTGATCGCTATGCTTTTATTCTTTCCAAATTCGAGAAACGTTCGTGTCATTTTTCTCTTTTGGTTTTCCTTTTTTTTTCTTTTTTTTTTTTTTTTCTTTTCTTTCTTCTTCCATTGTCTTCCATTGTCATTATTTATTTATTCTGTTATTTTTTCTTTTTCTTCCTTTTTTCTTTTTTTTTTTTTTGTGACAAGCGTAATCGCGAGAACCAACGAATAATAATCGAATACTCAAATGATTTATTTGAAACATATGTGTATGTGTATTAAGTGTATACATATATATATATATATATATATATATATATATACTTAAATATATGAATTAAATAAAAAAGAAAATATAAATTGAAAGTATAAACGGGAAACGGTATACGTCTTGTCGTCTCTTTTTATTTTTGTTTTTAAATTATAAAATTATAACGAACGATTCGTAATACGAATATTTATTATAAATATAACTGATAAGTAATAAACTCATAGTGATGATTACGATAATGATCATCCTTTTTTTCTTAATGTCTTTTTTTTTTTTTTTTTTTTTAATTTCAATTCTTTTCTTTTCCGAACGAGATATGAAAAAACGAGAAACATATAATCACTGCCATACGATAAATATATAAAATACATATTAACGTGTTCGTCGAGGAGAGAGTATATTAGTCGGGAAATAAATAAAGGTTCTTTGTTTTTATTTATTTATTTATTTATTATTATTTTTTTTTTCTTTTTTATTGTTTTTGTTTTTTTTCTCTATTTTTTTTTTCAACTGCAAATTTTTTTGCGAGAGAAAGGCGTACGATCGATTTGACAAAGTACTTCTTTTCTTTTTCTCTCTCTTTTATTAATTCTTTTTTTTTTTCTTTCCTTTTTCTTTTTGCTTTTATTTTTATCGTCAAGACACACCACGTTACGAGGACGGAAAGAAGAGAGCAAAGAAAGATCTAATTGAGAATGTATTTTTTTTTTTTTTTCTTCTCAAGACAGAAAGAGAGAGAATGAGAGAGAGAGAGAGAGAGAGAGAGAGAGAGAGGGACTCGATAACAAAATATCGAGATTAGAAAAAAAGAATATTTGAGAAGCCAGAAAAGATAATAATGCGTGCAGAGCCAATAATCTGTTATATTTCGTCGCGTTGGTATTTGTCCGGGATTGGTTTGGAAGGAAATGTTAAACGATGAAGTTAATAGAAAAGAAAGAGACAGAGAGAGAGAGAGAGAGAGAGAGAGAGAGAGAGAGAGAGAGAGAGAGAGAGACGGACATATAATTAGAGATATAGAATTAGATCTCTTCGAGACCTATCCCGGAATCAATCGACGATGATTTGTTATTATGCCAGAAATCTGTTAGGTTTTTTGTCCTACAATAAGTAGCGTTTAAAAATAGAAATGGAAAGAACAGTAGAAATAGTCGTTTCGTATTGTTTTTGTTTGTCACAATTTTTCGTTCCATCATTTTTCCTCTCTTTTCTTTTCTTTTCTTAACGTTTCTTATTTTTCTTTTTTTTTTTTTCTTCTCCGTATCTTTTCTTATCTTCGAAGCGAAAGAAGGGAAAAAAAAAAATGGGAAAAGAACTTTAATATCAACGATTGTTCGTCATGGATTTACAAGAAAAAAAAAAAAAAAAAAAAAAAAAAAAAAAAAAGCAGGAAGAAAAAAACAAAACAAAAAAAAAGAGGGATAATTATATTAATAGAACGGTGTATGCGTTTTTTTTGGGGGGATTAGAGGGGTAGGCGGGCTAAGAAAAAAGAATAAATATATAACAACAACCAAACAAAAAAAAGAAAAGAAAGAAAAGAAAAGAAAAGAAAAGAAAAGAAAATTAAAAGAGAGAATAATAAAGGAAGAAGTAAAATGATGTGGATAATGAAATTTTGTCGAAATTCGAAATGCGTTAAGTCAAAATGCGAGATACAGGAAATAATGAGATGATAATCGGGCGAGGTGCCGGTGTAACACATTGTTAAGAAGGAGAAAGAGAGAGAAAAAAGAGAGATAGAGAGAGAGAGAGAGAGAGAGAGCATAATGGTAATGATGATAACGATAAAAGCAAAAGAAGAAAAAAAAAAAAGTAAAAAGCAGAAAGAAAGAAAGAAAGAAAGAAAGAAAGAAGGTATTTTTACTCCCTTCGATCTTTCCACTTTTCTTTCTTTTTCTTTCCTTTCCTTTTACTGTCTCTCTCTCTCTCTCTCTCTTTCTCTCTCTCTTTTTTCTTTTTTTTTTTTAAATTTCTTTTTTACATTGTAACGCTCGGGCTCCTTATCACGACACAATTTCGATTTCCTCTTTCACGCGTCATTTAAGACGACGTGCGTTAAATTAAAATTTATCCGGGCTGTTTCGCGGGAATAATTTTTCGACATTTCTAAAAGAGAAAATCTTCATGATTAAAAAAAGAAAGAGAAAGAGAGAGAGAGAGAGAGAGAGAGGGAGAGGGAGAAGTTTATACTCACTTTCTCCAATGAGATTCGATCCTCGAAGGCAAAAAAAGAAAAAAAAGAAAAGAAAAGAATGAAGAAGAAAAAATAATCTCGAAGAAAGAAAATCAAAAATGAATTCTTAACCATTTTTTCGGCAAATCCAAAATTGTTTTTTTTTTTCTATCCGTCGATCAGCCCGATCATATGCCTATGCGACGCCATCCTTTTCCTCCTTAAAAATCTCGGACACGGTCAAACGATCTCGTCGTTGTTTTCTTATCGATCCTCCTCTAATTGTTACCGAGCAAAAAGAAAGAGAGAAAGAGAGAGAGAGAGAGAGAGAGATGAAAGATAATGACGATGAAACAAAATTTCATTAGGGAAATCTTTTTTCTGTGTCGTGATAAAGTGCGAGAACGATCGAGAGAGAAAAAAAAAGGGAAAAAAAAAAAAAGAAAAAGAAAAGAAAAACACAAAAAAGAAAATTGTTCACCGAGTTTTTTAATCGTCCGCGAGCCACGCCAAGTTCAAAAGCGTAAGAGAAATAAAAAAAAAAAAAAAAAAAAAGAAGAAAAATGAAAGAAAGAAAGAAAGAAAGAAAGAAAAACAATTCCTCACAAAGAATAAATTAAAGTAATGTAAATTAAAGTAAATTAAAGTAAAAAATTAAAGTAAAGTAAAGTAAAGTAAAAATTAAAATAATATTATTATATTATAAACTACACGAGGAGAGTAATAATAATAATAATAATAATAATAATAATAATAAATGGTTTCGATACGAAAATGCGAAATCTCGAAAGCGCGCCAGAGCGAATCAGATTTAATCGCAAATTATTAAACTGTGTAACTCTAGTAAAAGTCTACTTGAATTGTAAGTGCGTTAAACTTGAGATACATATATATATATATATATATATACATATGTGTGTGTGTGTATATATATATGTATATATACACATATACGTATATGTACATGAGACACAATATATATATATATATATACACATATATATAAATATATATATGTATATATATATATAGAAAAAAAAAGAACACAAAGAAACATAAAAGCTATTAAGGAGAACAGTATGATATAAAAAATATATATTATTATTAACTGAGAGAAAAAAGAACAACAACAACAACAACAACAACAACAACAACAAGAAAAACAAAAAAAAAATGGCGGACAAAAGAGCAGCGTGTCTCTTAACTATCATTTAGCCAGGCACTTCGCGAGTAGATTTCGAGGAGACGAAAAAGAGAGAAAAAGAATTCAATAATATATATATATATATATATATATATATATGTATATATATTATTTTTTCTTTTTACTTCATTTTGTTTGTTTGTAAGAATGTATTACGTACGTGTTTGAAAATTTTGCTTATTAAAACGAAGAAAAAAAGAAGGAGATAGATGATATATAAATAATAGACTTGTGACGTGTTACAGCTGACAGTCGAAAATACGCTTCCTTCTTCTTCTTTTTATTCTTCTTCTTCTTCTTCTTCTTCTTCTTCTTTATCATCAACGAGAGAATTTGAAGCGAACAATTAGGGGATGGAAAAAAAGAGCGAAGAGTAATGAACTGCCCATCATAATATATACGATGCGTTGGAGAAGACTTTTTTTTTTCTTTTAACAATTGTTCTAGACGACTCCGAGGCTATATAAGAGATAATTGCAGATGTATTTGCGAGTGATATAAAAAAAAAAAAAAAAAAAAAAAAAAACAGAAAAAAAAAGAAAGAAAAAGAAAAGACAAAAAAAAAAAAAAGAAGAAAAAAAAAGAAAGAAAAAAAAGGAGAAATCAATAATAAGAAATACGTGTAACTCGATATAATATATTTTTATGCCGTCGTCTGCATTTTTGGTTTACGATTGCGTATTTATTATTTATCATCCTTCTACGTTTACTTTGTTTGTTTGTTTGTTTGTTTGTTTATTTTTTCTTATGTTCTTTTTTTCTCGTCTTTTTTTTTTGTTTTTTTCTTATTACTATCAATCAAGTAAATTACCTATCTCTCTATTTTATTATCTTTCGAACGCGTACAAACGAACGAAAAAACATAAGTGTAATGGCGACTATTATAATAATGATAATGTTAATAATAATAATAATGATAATGATAATGATAATGTTAATTAATTAATTAATTAAACTAATCACTTAATTAATTAATTATTAATAATGGTAAAAAAGAAATAATATTAATATTAATAATAATAATAATAATAATAATAATAATAATAATAATAATAATAATAATAATAATAATAATAGTTTAATAATGATAAAAGTACAAAAGTGCAGACGAAGTAGAGTCGTCGAGACGAAAGCGTGAATGAGAGACTTGACAAGACATTCCACACTCTTTTGAAATCGATTCCTTATTTTCTTCTTATTTCTTCTTTCGTTCTTTTTTTTTTCTTTTTTTTTTCTTTTTTTTATTCTTTTTCTCGATCCAATCATTCCCATTCGCATCTGTCAATTCCACCACCCCTCTATATAATTTCTTTCTACTACGTTCCCTTCTTTTTTTGTTCTTCTTTTCTTTTTTTTTTTGGATTCTCCCCAAACGTTCGATATGGCGTCGTTCGTCGTCCTGCTTATAAAAATCAATTCGACGAGAGAATTTCTCATAGAAGCGACGCAGGACACTTTTCTTTTCTTTTCTTTTCTCTTTCCTTGTTTTTCCCAGTGTCAAACTCTCTCTTCCCTTTCCAACCTTATCACCATGTCTTTCTCTCAATTCATATACGTATATACAAATTGGATTAAAAGGAAAAAAAAAGTAAAAGAAAAAAGGAAAATAACAGTAAGATGATAAATGGGCATTAAATGGAAAAATAATTACTGCATTATTATATCGTCGTCGTCGTCGTCGTCGTCGTCGTCGTCGTCGTTGTCGTCATCATCATCATCGTCGTCGTCGTCGTCGTCGTCGTCGTCGTCGTCGTCGTCGTCGTCGTCGTCGTCGTCGTCGCTGTCGTCGTCGTCGTCGTCGTCGTTATCATCGTCGTCGTCGTCGTCGTCGTCGTCGTCATCGTCGTCATCGTCATAATAATCACGCAGTATCATAAACCGCGCGCTCAGAGCTATTTTTTTCCCCCTCTATCAATAAATATATCACGCGACAAATAGCAAGCCGTCATTTTGGTATAATAATCGACTCTTTCGTTCTGATTAAACAACAAGATTTCTCATGAGAACAAATAAATAATGAGAAATTAATTTATAATGAATTTTATGTGTAACGTTCAATTTAAGGATTGTATGTAATTGTATATATATGAGTACAATGCAGTCCATGAGTTTAAGATGCATTCTCCTTTTTCTACCATGAAAAAAAAAAAAAAAAAAAAAAAAAAAATAAATTATTCTAGTTAATAAAAAAAAAAAAAAAAAAAAAAAAATGTGCGTTCATTGTGTTTATTTTTTTCTTTTATATATATATATATATATATATGAATACCACGAATCCCTCCTTCCCATTTACATTCCCTCCCCTCTTCCATCCGTTGTTGTTGTTGTTGTTGTTGTTGTTTCAATCGACATCTCAAGAAATATCTCGAATTTTTTACATAATGATTGTCATAACTTTTGTATAATTTTGTCATAGGAAAAAAAGAAAAAGAAAAAAAAAAGAGAGAAAAAAAAGAAGGGGATAGAAAATCATTGAGATTAAATAATTAGAAAATTTTTTTTTGTTTTCGATTAAAGAGAAACTATTCTAACGAGAGTAAATTGTCAGTTTATTTTATAACTTTATTTTCTTTTCTTTTCTTTTTTTTTTTATATCTACGACGAATCAATGTATTGCTCTTGTTATTACAGACACGTATGATTTATTTCTAATTTTCGTAATACATACATCTATATACATGCGGTAGACATTAACTTTATGACTTGAGATTGACTAGAACTTTTTGTTGCCATTATAAAACGGCTATCTCTTCTTTTAAAGATTCAATAAGATTACGAAGAATTCGTTCTTTTATCGTAAAACTTATTAAATTATATTCAGTATAGAAGACTATCCTTCTCTTTCTTTTTTTCGCTTTCTGTATTACCGACAATTACCGACAATTATTATCGACATTATCCGACATTATCGACGATTGTAAATATAGAAAACGTTTTCAACTCTGTTGGTAAGTTTTAACTATTTTCTGAAAAAAAAAAAGAATGGAGAAAAAAGAAATAATAAATAAAAAACGAAGTCCTTTGTTTGGTATACGTAATTTCGTACGATGATCGGAGTAAAATTCGAAGATCCTTATTTTTTTTTTCTTTTTTTCTTTTCTTTTTTTTTCTTTTTAACACAGCGTTTTAAATATAATCGAGCAATGTACGTTCTCAGTCGACGTCCACGTTCGACGACGATGGCTGCTAAGTTGGCCTGAGCGCACCGACCATATCTCCTAGTAATCTTTCCACGCTGACGTCACCGACGGTGGGCTTGAAAAGAAGCTCTTGAAGGGTAGATCGGCACAATGCACGCGCCGGTGGTAATAGCAACAATAATCGACCGACCCTTCGTGCGTCACGTTCACACAAAACTGCTACGGTTTGTTCTTGCAACGCGGTAACTCTGCCAGGTTCGCAGAGACCTCTCGATTCTGTGAGACAAATTAATCATATTTCTTTCTTTCTTTCTTTCTTTCTTTCTTTCTTTCTTTCTTTCTTTCTTTTTTCCTTTTTTCTCTTTCTTTCTTTCTTTTTTTTTCTTTTTTTCTTTTTTTCTTCGTTTTTTGAGAATAAAAAAGTATAAAAATATATTATATATACGAATATACGAAGTTACCTAAAATTCAGATAATAATTAAATAACTTGAGATAATTGTATGATACGTAATGTCGACATTTTTAATACAACAATAATTTCTATTGTTGATTTGAAAAATCTTTTCTTTCTTGTTTTTTTTTGTTTTTTTTTTTGTTTTTTTTTTTTGTTTTTCTTTTCACGAATCGTAAAAGAATTCCTTTACTCTCGTAATCGTACATTTTCAATGAAAAAAAAAAAAAAAAAGAAAAAAAAAAACAATAAAGAATTAATCGAAAATATTCTAAAAAAAAGTGTAATTGATATTTCAAATCTCTTAGGGTCAATTTACAATAATGATTTTGACATTACATATCGTTCAATTCTCAATTTTTCTTTTTTTTTTTTTTTTTTTCTTTTTCTAATATCACATTATCATAATATATAATGCGTATTTATTATCAATGATAAATTATGAATTGAATTTTTTGTACTTATCGTTAGATCATTATAATACAATAATTATTTTCAATGATTAAACGTACCACCCTTGAAAAGGACGATGGCTTTCAAACACGCGTATTCCGAATGATCGACCCTTAGCAACGAGCATTTAGCTAATAATTCTCTAAGTCTTCTTGCTTCATCGATTAATATCTCTCGTCTTTCCGTAGATAAATCACCAGGAACCAAAGTACTTTCTTCAACGGGAAAATTCCATTGGGCCGCCGTAAGTACGAACAACTCACTCCATGATTCTTCTAGCAATATAGTTTGATCTCGGTATGGTAACTAATTGTAATAAATAAATAAATAAAAAAAGAAAGAAAGAAAGAAAGAAAAAAAAAGAAAAGAAAAAAGAAGAAGATATTAATGAATTTTATTAATTTCGTAATAAGAATGAATTTTTATTCTTACTTGTAAAAATGAATGTATACTTCTGGCCCATCTTACAGCAAAGAATAACAATTTGGCTGCAAACTCGTAAACATTTTCCGTCGGCAACAATGAAAAACTTGACATCGTATATTCCGCAGTAACAGGACTGACGATTTGTGGAACAAGACGAGTACCACCGATTAGTTCTTCTAAAAATCAAAAGAAAAGAAAAAAAAAAGAATTTCAATTTGAAACGTTAAGGGTAACACTTTTATACATTATCTGAAATATTTATTCAAGTCTTATATCTAATAATAATAATAATAATAATAATAATAAGATTTATATTATAAACGAGTTAGACTATACCATTTGATGAAAATTAATTAAAAGTAAATAAAAATATAAGTAATAAATTATTTAATAAAAATAATATTACTTTTATGGGAGGCTTATTAAAAGAAAGTGACAATTATTTAAAAAAAAAAAAAAAAAAAAAAAAAAAAAAAAAGAAAAAAAAAAACTTAATCGCGCAAATAAAGTCATCAAATAAATAATAATTTTTAATTTACCTTTTTGTTCGAGCCTCGGTTCAACTGTTGCAGCTTCTTCGGAACTCGTTACCTCGTCTTCCTTCGCTGTGCTCACCGATAATGATTCTGTCGAGGTTCTTGGTAAAAAATGTGCTAATCAAAATAATCAAAAGAATAATTTTTAATGATATCTCTCATTATCAATATTATTTATTTTATCCTGTAATAATAAATAGATATCTATTATAGTTCTTACCAACGGCCGGTGCAAATGGGGGCATTGTCGGCTTGAAAGGAAATAATGCCGGATAAAGAAGTGGATGATAAGGATTGTTTGTCGTGTGATAAACGTGAGGTAGTCCTGGATAAAGACCAGCTGGAGCTCTTCTTGCAGCAGCCACAAGGTTCGAAGTACTTCTCGGTGCTCTTTCGTGTTGTACCGCTGAAATCGATAGGACAATTTCGATAGGACACACACACACACAAAAAAAAAAAAAAAAGAAAAAAGAAAAAAAAGGGATAGTACAAAAAAGTTAAACCCATCATTTGGTTATATTTCAAACGTCGATTAGAAAAATAACGATAATATTTCTCTCTTATCAGTAATTATTTTAATATAATTTTAAATATACGCCATGATAATTCAATAGATCGTATACTCCTTAACTTTGTACGATCCTTTTATATTTCTATAAGATTCGAATAAATATTAATTGATAATTTTTAACTCACACCGAAGAATCGTTAAGTTCTATTAACGTTCTCAATAGTAATAATTAAAAGAGGGGGCGGGGAGGATGGGAAAAAAAACGACAAAAAAGAAAAAAAGAAGAAAACGAAAAATTAAAACCCATACGACGAATAACCTGATATTACCT
>NC_060978.1:1712376-1737376 GCF_910589235.1 Vespa crabro | reverse complement strand
AAAAAAAATATTAAAAAAAAAAAAAAGAAAAAGAAAAAAAGGAAAGAAAAAGAAAGAAAAAGGAATAGAAAGGAAAAAGGATGAAAACACTTCGATGACGTACGTACGGAAAAAAGAAAGAATAAAAAAAAAAAGTAAGAAAAAGAAAAGAAAAAAGAAAAAAAAAGAAAAAGAGCTTCGTTTTGTCCTTTTTGTCTCCTTGTGGTATTATCCTTCGTCTTTCATTGAAAAATCCCATGGAGGGTGTAAGAAGACGAAAGAGAAGGAAAAGTACAAAAAAAAAAAGAAAAAAAAAAAAGAAAATATAAAAAATAAAAGAGAGAACTATATAAAAGGGATAGTCATGTCAATGGCGTTATTCTAATACTCTTTTTTTTCTTTTTTTTTCTTTTTTTTTTATCGACTTCGATCCCTCTCACTCCGGACTTTCGGAAAGTTTCGGTCTCTCGAAATGGTATAGGTGGGTGGTGTACCTTACATACTGCGTATGTAATTATACGGGTGGGGGCGGATTATTTAACCCTGTTTGCACGTATGCGTGTCGAACGTTCGTGCACGCACGTAACATATGTCGCGTCGTACAGGAGTCATTCGGCACGAGCCACATTCGACGAGGTTCCAAAGCTAACATACTGCCAGGAGTCAGATTTTTCTTTTCCCTTTACTCCCCTCTTCCTTCCTTCTACCCTTTTTTTGTTTTTTTTCTTTTGTTTTTTTTTTCGTTCATTTCAAAAGGATATCTCAAACCGTTTATATTTGTATCAGAAAGAACGACAAATATTTTTCAAATGAGATCGTATCATCCTTTTTACATTTGTCTCCTTATACGAAAAATTCATTGTCGTTAGCTTGATTTTATTTTGTTTCATTTCTTTTTTTTTTTTTTTTTTTTTTTTTTTTTATTTATTTTCTTACTTTTTCACTATTGCACGTATCAAAGCAATTTTACAATACTCCACGTATCTCCTACGTATCCTTATTGTATCGTAAAATTATCTTAATTGTCTCGATTAATTGATAAAAATAAAATGCGATAGGAAACAAAATTCTTTATATATATATATATTTTTTTTTTTTTTATTATATATTTATTGTTATTATATATATATTTTTGATATATATATATATAGCGTATATTAAAAATATATATTATATATATTTTTTTATTTGTCATTATATATCTATATATACAATTATGTATATTGATATGTTATATGTTAAAAGGACATATGAAAATTATGTTTCTTTTTGTTAATTAAAATATCTCTCTCTCTCTCTCTCTCTCTCTCTATGGTCTTTGTTTTGCAGAATACCGTAGTCCTTCATACGAAAAGAGATTTGATTAGAAAAAAATTATATGATAAACTGGCAATCGATCACTATGGTTTAAAAAAGTTTGTCACAGTTGTGATGCACCGTTGACCAAGCTAGCTAATGTCGTTTCGATGACTCTTCGCTAGTTTTTCAAGTCGGGATATAGAAAATAGGAAAGGATACGCTTAAACGCTCAAAACCTAAATGGTTCTCACACCCATGGAACCTGGAATGGCATGCAAATTTTTTTCCCTGTCACGTCACGTGCATCCTTTCGCATAAAAAATGCTGATCGATAGCACTTCTACAGACAAAGGAAAGACCATCGATATCGCGTAGCCCGTGACAATGAGCTTTCTCGTCTCTCTCTTTTTTTTTTTCTTTTCTTTATTCTTTTTTTTTTTGTTTTGTTTTCTTTCTTTCTTTCCGTCTTTTCTTCCTGTCATCGTCGAGATCGAATGATCTCCATTCGTTTTGCGTGAATTGTAATATAAAAAAAAAAAAAAAGAAAAAAAGGAGAAAGAAAGAAAAGAAGAAGAAAAAGAAATCATTAAAATCATTACGTTTCACAAGGTATAACTTAAAAGTTGTATCCTATCTTAATCTTTTTTTTTTCCCCCTTTCTTTTTTTTTTAATTTAATCTCTATATATATATATATATATTTATTATTCACGTATATGATATAACAATTGTGCTTATTAGGGACAATTTAATCGATAGAAATGTGCTTAAGTAGATACGTAACATACGTGATTTTTGAAAGATCATCAAAATGGTTAAAATTACGCTATAACGCGCGTCACATTTTGCTGAGTAATTTTCACCTGGATTTCTTTTTATTTTTAGAACCTTTCTCTCTCTCTCTCTCTCTCTCTTTCGATAAAAAAAAAAAAGAAGAAGAGAGAAAATAATAATAAGAATAATTCACGATAGCTTCGAAGGTATTTAAAAAAAAAAAAAAGAAAGAAAGAAAAGAATAATTTTTTGAAATATCTATAGATAATCGATGATAATCGATGATTAAGAATGTTATACGATTTAACGTACCCTTATTGGTTACACGATCATATCTTTTTTTTTTGTTTCCTTTTTTCTTTCTTTTTCGTAGCACCCTACACTTAGGTAAAGTCGATTAATTTTTAATCAGCCGAAGGTGCACCCACTGACAATGAGTGCATTGTTACTGAACATGCCATAAACCCCTGACGTGACTTTTTGTTAGGTGAAAAAGTCGACTGCAATTAAATGGACTCACCTACGATCGATCGTTTCTTTTGATCAAAATCAAGTATAGAGTTGATAGGAATGATTAAAAAAATGAAAATAATTTGCTAAACCGCGAATTGATTTTTTTTATTCTTCAACTTTTTCTTCTTCTTCTTCTTCTTCTTCCTTTAATTTTCACGTAAGTATCTACAAATGAACGATATCAATTTTAATTGTATTATCAAAATTTAAATTGAAATTCCATTCCTTGGAATATGCTTGAAAAATAATAATCAATATGCTTTCAACGTTCAATGTTATTAATTCTAACGTTAATTAATTTAAAAATGAAGTTTTTTTGATTAGCCTGTAAAAAAAATTTTTTTCCATTGGAATTCTTTCATCGAAGAGAAAGAGAAAATTCTTTTTGTATTAAAAATTTCATTTAATTAGAACTTCAATCAAACTTTGGACAATATTTTTTTTTTTTTTTTTTTTTATTGCAAAGTCATAAAAGAATATATTACAAAATAGAAGATACAATTAATTTCAAATGTTATTAATTGTCGCGACGATAAATATAAAATTATTTAATTTATTTAGAACAATAACAATGACAAAAACGAGTAGAATCACAAAAATAAAAAATATTTCTTCTCAATAAGTTTTTTCTTCGAAAACGAATCGAATCATTTTCTTTCTTTTTATTTTTTTTGCTTTCTTTCTTTCTTTCTTTCTTTCTTTCTTCCTTCCTTCCTTTTTTCTCTTGATTCAAAAATTTTCACCAATTAGAAATCTAATCGTAATCTATAAATAATAATTTGATTTGTCTAACTGTGTTGATAGGCTAGGATCACGAATGTGAGAGATGACACGTGCGTAATTTCTTCTCCAATTAAGTATCTTTCTAAGCGATCACATTAAACGCGAACACCGTGTCGGCCGTTTTGATTCTCTCGTCCGATTTAATTGTGCTTACATACTGTGCGACTGGTTCTACCGATCGGCTAACACGTGCACGCTTCGCACGGCTGACAGTGATTGCGTGACTCGATCGACTTCGTCGATTTCGTTGTGCACGAGGAACTACGGAACGATGCAAGAACGTAAGTTAAACTTCGATCCAATATTAAAATGTGTGAAAGATCTGTTTTAGGTATAAAATATTATCGATATTTAATAATAACAAAATTTAGATCGATTATCTTTCTGGAAAATTAATTTTTCAGACGTTCATTGTCATCCTTTTTACATCTTCGTTTCTATATTATATTTTAAATATTATAAACAATCATTGATTAAAAGCTTCTTACGTCGAATCGATTTTTTTCTCCCTAAATCGTTTTAATCATCTAAATAAGTTTCGTGGATCTTTTTGTAAATTAAAAAAGATACGAAGTGAATTCGTTATCATACCTTTTTATTTTCGTATTAACAAGTATCCCTTTTTCTAAATCTCATCAAACAAAATCTTTAAACAAAAATATTAAATAATAAATATATAATATACGACGTATTAATTATATTAGAAGATTGATTGGCAATTATCATATTGGATATGACAAATGTGTCATAAAATATTAGAAAATTTTCTAATTGAATTATAAAATATATATTTTTCTTTTTCAATAAAAAAAAAAAAAAAAAGAAAAATTTTTTTTCAATAAATTCTTCTATTACTCTTTCTCGTAATTTTTATTATTTATTGTTTCAACAATCGCTCTCGCATTATTACTACGAATAATTATTATCTGACATAGAAATTATTTCATAGAATTAATCTAATTAATCGAACATCATTAATTATTTCAAAGCTAATAAAAGACACTTGTACGATCCTGTAATTTTTATTTTTTGTCAGTAATTAAAAGAAAAAAAAAGAGATACAATTATTCTACTCGTTTCATCTTCGATTCAATAAAAATCAATAAAAACTAACGATCATTTCGATCGTTATCATATCGATGGAACAATGAAAGAGACAAGTATATGTTATCATGAAAATATCAGGGGCGGAATAAAAAAGTTATGTTCATAGTTCGTACTACGCATGAAGAAAGAGAAATAGAAAAAAAGATTGAAAAGAGAAAACAGTCTTTCGTGGAATTTAAATTCTGTAGGTAGAGTTTAACTGTGAGAACGATTGCGGAGAGGGGTGTGAACGAGAGAGGGAGGAAATTAGAAGTCACTATGGGTGTCATGAAACAAACGCAAAAGTATTACAAATATTTCTCTCTCGCGATCCAACATCTGCGTACGCTCTTACACTTTACCTTTCCTTCATTTTTTGGTTTTGTTTTTTCTTTCTGTTCTCTGTTTTTTTTTTTTTTGTTATTTCTTTTTTCTGCGCTTTCTCTCTCTCTCTTCCTTTTTCTTTTACTTCTTCCTTTCTTTCCTTTTTCTTTTCTCTCTTTTTTTTTTTTTTTTGGCATATGTGCGACGAGCGGTGACATAATGATGGGCATTAAACGTACCGCGGCGGCCAGGTAAACCATAGGTCCGACGATTACACGCCTCCGTGCCGGAAAAGAACCTTTACAGGTGGGTTTACCCACGGGGAAACTTAAACGACATGACTGCGACACATGTCACACGTAATCGCGTCTCATCGTTTGAAAGAGAAAAATTAATGTAAAGTAAAATGAAATGAAATTAAATTAAATAAATAAAATCTAATTTCGATATCGTCGATAAGTAGAAAGAATGAAAGAAAGAAAGAAAGAAAGAAAGAAAGAAAGACAATGGGTGAAAAAGGAATAACAAAAATTGAATTAAATCGAAATGACAAAAATTCGTAAAGGATCATCGTAAAGTGAACATTAGACATTGAAAAGAAATTATACATATGTATTATCTTCTGTATGTCTCGATAATTTTCATTCGTTTTATTTCTTTCTATAAAAAAAAAAAAAAAACAAACAAAAAAAAAAGAAAGAAAGAAAAAGAAAACTATTATTTGAAAATGAACGACTCCTACGATCGATAATAATCGTTTGAACGTTAATGCGAAAAGGATAATGTACGAGGGATACTTTTGACGTTAGAGAATCTAATAAACGTTTCTTCAGTCAGATACGAAGGGCCGATGATTGTTTAATAGGGTAAATGTGATGGATAGAAAAAGAAAAAGTATCTCTTTCTCATTTGCACGTATATTATTACTCACCTTAAGGAGTTCTGCCTTAGAAAAAAGAAAAGAAAAGAAGAAGAAAAAACACACACACACATACACACACACAAAAGAGAAAAAACGAAACAAGAAAAAACACGCAGAAGATTCTTCTAGTTTCAAGTCCAAATAATTGAATCTTTCAAAAAGAATCGTGTCCGTACCTCATTCGGTCGATCCTTTAAAGATCCAACACGGATCTAACATGTACATTCGATTATGGAGATTATTGGATCATCGTAGACGGCCATCTTTATTACATCTCAGAATCATGCTAGTATTTGACGGCTGACGTGAGTCTTCCTTCCACTGAATAAAAAAAAATCGTCCTTTCCGTTGTTATACGATAAGCACAATCCTGTTCTCTCTCTCTCTCTCTCTCTCTCTCTCTCTCTCTCTCTTTCTTACACTGAATATTGTTTTTCCTTTTTTTTTCTTTTCTTTCTTTTCCTTCTTCCTTTTCTTGCACTCACATATCACCCAATCAAAAAATACCAATCGAGATCGTTTTATGAGAAAAACGAAAAACGAAATACACGATACTCGTCGTCTATCTGTCGATCGGTATTAAAAGAAAGAAAGAGAGAGAGAGAGAGAGAGAGAGAGAGAAAAAGAAAAGAAAGAAAGAAAAAAATCCAGAAAAAAAGCGAAACAAAAGAAGAAAAAAAGAATTAGCTCGCGAAACAGAAGAAGGATCATATAAGAAGAATTTCACTTTTATATTGCGATCGGTCCCGCTCGATCCTTTTTTCCTTCTTCCTTTTCTTTTCTTTTCTTTCTTTTTTTTTTTTTTTTTGTTTTTTGTTTTTTTTTCTTTCTGTATCCTTTCTCTTTTCTTTCCCCTTTGATTTATCGCGAACCACGTAGAAACTTTTTCTAACGCGAACAAGAACGATCCGCGTACGTCCCCGATCTAGAAACTCATCGTAATCGTCAGGAGTCCTCCGCAGTCGTAAGTCACCCTGCTGAGGGCACCCCCGGGGTGTGGACCACGGGAAGAGATAGAGATAGAGATAGAGATAGAGAAAGAGGGTGAGGAAGAGAAAGAGAGAGAGAAAATATTAAAGAAAAGAGGAAGGGTAGGATATTCTCGAACGCGTTGATCGTTCGTAGCCGCCACCGGCACCTCACGAACACGCCCAGTTCGAATAGCTCGAGTTCTTGGGCTCCTAAGCGAGCTTTGAAACCCGATTGGTCGACAGGCGGAGCCTCTAGAAGCCCCCGAGCAAAAGGCACTCGCCCTTCGAGCATTTACAACCACCTCATCCCACCCCTATCCCCTACCCCTTACCCTTTACCTCATCCCTAGGGGTTGTCACACCACCAACTCGACCAAGTTGCGCCGCGAAAAATTCTAAAAGTCAATTTGATAGCGCCATTCACTTGTTCACCGACCCTCCGGCCTTCACAAACTTCGAAAGTGATTTTTTTTTCTTTTTCTTTCTTTTTTTCTTTCTTCTTCTTCTTCTTCTTCTTCTTCTTCTTCTTCTTTCTTCAAAGGAACCTATATTTCCTTTTTTCTCTCGCTTCCTTTTCTCTCTCTTTTTTTTTTGTTTTCTATTTTCTTTTTCTCTTAAGTACAGCTCCTCCAATCGGTTTTGGATATAAATATGTGTATTAGAAATCTTTCTGTTTTTTTTTTTTCTTTTTTTTTTTTTTTTTTTAATCTCTTGAATAGCATTCCCAAATTGTTTAATCCAATTGAAAGAGTTAAATCAGAAGATTTTCCTTTTTTTCTAGAATTAGGAATGGGTATGTTTGTCTTTTTTTGATTTTCATTTCCTTTTCTTTTCTTTTCGATCTTTTCTTTTTTTCTTCTCTTTTTGAGTTTTTTCTTTTATCGTCATCAAATATCGATTAATCTCGTTGAGGATAAATTTCAATTTTGATATAAATGTCTATTTAAAAAACAAAAAAAAGAAAAAGGAAAAAAAGAAAAAGAAAAGAAACAAATATATTCAACTTCATTAATTACTATTATCTACATACATATTCTCATTTTATATGCATTGTAGATATATTTTGTATATTCGATCGATCCATTTTCATTTATCCATATTGTATCTTTTTTTTATCCTCTATTTTTCTTTAACGATCAATCTTCTTCACTGATAATTTTATTTGTTTTATATGTATACATATATATATATATATATATATATTTTTTTTTATATATATTATTAAAATTATAAGAATAACGTGTGACAATAAAAAAAATTTCTTTTAATATTCCAAACGATTAACCGTTGAAACATTAAACATAATCATTAGCTCATATTAGATATCTAATTATTTACTTATATAGACGACGTTACTCGAATAACAAAAAAGAAAAAAAAGAAAAAAAATGAAAGAAAAAAGAAAAACTTATGATTTTTCCTTCGGCGACGTTAACGAGGAAGAATGAAAGTTTTCATCGCTGAAAGAAATGAATTTCGCTTTCGTTCTTTTTTGAAAAAAAAAAAAAAAAAAGATACTAGTAGGTATACAGAGTGGAACGATAATACGTGACATCTGGACGTTTCACACGATACACCGGGAACAATGTTACGGTAAAGCGAAACGAACGCTGGCAATAACCGTCGCGATATTTATTTGAATATTTTATTTATTATTCCGTAGAAATCAATGATTGCCATCTCGGTGGTGCGTGTATGCGTGAAAGTAAATTGTAACGTACGAAAGCCCAATAGCGACCACGACCCTTAATAATATTAGTTGATCAATTTCACGAAGCTCAATTTTATTCGCTTTATTTCTTTTCTCATTTAATTTGTTATTAAAAAAAAAAAAAATTAAAAAAAAATAAAAAAAAAATTAAAATCAATCGATTTAACAATTATTACAATCCGACGAATAAAATTGAGATATATATATATATATATATATATATTTTTTTTTTTTAATTAACGTTCTTAGTAATTGGAGAATTGAAATAATCTATTTTTTTTTCTTTTTCTATTCTTTTCCTTTTCCCATCCTTTCCTTTCCTTTTGTAATTTTGCATTCTTTCAATAATATCAAATTATAAATAAGAATTGGCGATATTCGAGTTTGGATACGTCGATACTGATTGCGCGACTCTTATCCTCGATTTTGTCGCGTGTTACGAGTTGAAACGTCCTGAACTTGATAGGTCGAAGGATCCCTGAGATTCTGAAGTACCTCCTCGACGAGACGGGAGCAGAAAATCGCGGTGAAGTGGTAACAGTCGGGCTAATGGCTCGGAGACGATATTTTGTTAAACAAGGAAACCTTTTATCCCTCACCCCACCATCTTTACGAGAACGCTTGAGAGCAGGGACGCTCTTCGATATCGAATGGGACTGTATTTTTCTCTCAACGATATCAAGTCTCGTATAATACTCGATACATATTATCTATATTTAAAAAGTTCTTTTCGAAAACAAATTTTTTCTTTTTTCTTTTTTTCTTTTTTTTTTTGTATGATATAACATTTCTTCTTTTTTATTTTTTTTTTTTTTTTTTTTTTTTTTGTATAAGAAATATACATAAAGAAATAGATTTTTTAAGATGAATGAAATACAATTTTTTAATTAGTATATCTATATATATATATATATATGTACAGATTATAAAGAGAAAAATTTGTAAATTAAAAAGGATACGTTTACATTTAATGTCTAATTAAATATTATAATTTTATATATCATATTTAAACATTTTCTTTCTTTTTCTTTTCTTCTTTTATGTAACACACTTTAGAAAATTTTCGTTCGATTTATCGAACTTATGGGAAAAAGAAAAAGAAACAAAAAGAGCGTACCAAGCACTTTATTAAAAATATTTGGATGATGCTATGAAAGAGAGAAAAAAAGGTGATATTTTTATGGAACATAAAACATGAACTATGGATGGTGATAGAAAGAATCCCGTTAAAAGCGGCCCTGCACTGTCACTTTGGTTTTCTTGTCATCAAGAAAGAACGAGCTGAAAGTGTGAACCACCGACCGCCACGACAAGATGTCACCTGCCAGTTTCTCACGATTCGCCCACGCATATCTCGCCGTTCTCGCACATTCCTTCGATCCCCACCTCCCTCCCCCCCTTTATCTTCTGAATCTCTTTCACACTCTTACATCGTGTCAGGTCTCATCACACTTTTACACTTCATTCGTGCGAGCACTTCATTCGATAGTTCGTTACGTTCTATTATTCGTTTATATCATGATCGAGTTGTTTTCTTTTTTTCTTTTTTTTTTCTTTTTTCTTTCTTTCTTTCTTTTTTTTTTTTTGCAAAGAAAACGGGGAAAAAAAGAAAATAGAAGAAAATGTAACCATCCCGATAATATTTTTTCTAACGTTAACGTTAGTCATTGTTTTTATTATTAATTATTATATCATTCTTATTATTAACGTATACGTTAAAACAAAGGGACAATTAAAAAATTTACGATCTCGTCTCGCGTTTATATAAAATATAAATTCTATCTTTGGATATGCATTAAAAGAAAAAGAATGGAAAAAAAAAAAAAACGAACGAAATAATTATTCCTTTTCAAAAAATGAAAAGGGGGAAAAAAAAAGAAACGTGGTTCCGGCCAGGATCGAACTGGCGACCTTCTGCGTGTAAAGCAGACGTGATAACCGCTACACCACGGAACCCTTGTATCTTACGTTTCTAAGTTAATCTTGATTTTGGAATAATTCCTATATATATATATATATATATAGGGTGATTTTTTTAAATAAGGTCACCTAAATATGCCTTTGACTGATTGTGATGCAAAAAATATTTTTTACCCAATGCGCACGATGATCAAAAGGATCAATATCAGACACGAATATTTTTTTTCTCAAAATCATTTTTTTCAGAGTTATCAAGATCATCGAGTCTTTTATTGATATATAACTTCCGAAGAGGATCTTCGGTCGTCTTCGGCCATTGTCGTCGTCAAAGAAAAGAGATCTTTAGATGGTCTTACTTAAAAGGATCACCCGGTATATATACATGTAAAAAGTATCATATTTGATATAGGAATATGAGAAAATACAGTAGTCAATGCTTTCAATAAAAATATATTAAAATGTATGTATGTATGTTTAAGTATACAATATCGATATAATTTACATACTATTGGCAGTATAAAAAATCAACAATGAATGCATGATACTTGGTAAAAAATATCTATATGATATCAATATTATATCATTTTATGATTACTTTGAAAAAAAAAAAAGGAATACAAAAAATGTTTTACTTTTTTTTTTCTCTCTTTTCTTTTAATCTTGGCTATCCGTCATACTTTAATGATCGGTATATACTAGTTATAAATAATTATACAACGAAATATGTCTTGCATAACGTTATATATAAAATCTCCTATTATGAATTTTGTTAATATTTAATCAATTGCAACTCAATTACTTTCAAATAAGACTATTTAAAACATAATGGACCAATGTTAAAACCAAAAGCCTGATGAGGTAAGCCATAGTCCAAAGGATGAAAATCGATAAGTGGCAATTTTTGAAGTTTATCCGTTTGAACGAGAAACACTGTTTCACTTTTACTCTTTCGCGATTTACAACCGTCCGCTATGATAATAGGTTTTTCATTATCATAAGAAAATTCATCTTCGTTTTCTCCAAGCAAACGTATCGACAAATCATAACTATTGTTAGGTGCGTTATACCATCCTACGCTATTCATACAAGTATATGTGAAATTTTGATAACCCTCTTCACTGAGCAAGCGCAAGAAATTTAATTGTATTACACCGATAGTTTCATAAGTTATCTAAAAATTATAAATGAAACAGAGAGATGATTTATATATATATATATATATATAAAAATTGGAAAAATAATTACTTACACGAAATCCACCACGCAATTTGGAATACCAATTTCCTTTCTCGTCTTCCTTTCTCCAAGGTATATTTGGCATTTGACTACTGTGAATGTCAGGAAAAACGCAAGTCTCTCCCATATTTGTCATATTGCAATAAACATAAACAGCATCGTCGGACATACCTAAATTTGGATCGATCCAATACCAACCTTTAAATAAAATATTTATTTTATTTATAAAGAGATCGAATTTTCAAAGATATGAAATTATTGAAATACGAACCATCGCTGAAATGTGGATGACCATAAAATAAATCTTTACATGTTCTAACAGGATTTTCTCTGGTTCCAGTTGGTTTACGTATTCTATCGAGCTCTTGTCTTATGCTGTAGATAGAAGTATATACATCTAAAAATTTAGGTCCCAATTCGTTATCCTCGTCGTTATTTATTTCCTCTTTATTCAGATCATTCTCCTTTTCTTTATCTTCTTGTCTAAAATTAATTCGAGATTAAAAAACAATGAGTAAAGGTTTTTAATGATGTTTAACAAAATTCTATCTTTAATAGATCCTTACGTGTCGTCCAAAATCTCTCGTTTCCTTTTATAAAAGTGCGATTGAGTAAACAATAATTCTGGTGGAATCATTGGTTGCTCCGCTGGAGGTCCAGGCAGACCTGGAGGACCTGGTGGACCTATATCACCTTTCGATCCATCGTTCCCAGTGTAACCTTTGGGTCCTGGTGGCCCTTCTAAACCAGGCAAACCTGGTGGTCCATCGTTACCTTTCAAACCAGTTTGACCGAGTGGCCCTGCATTTCCTTTAGGACCTTCTGGTCCTGTAAGACCTCGTATTCCTATTTCGCCTTTTTCACCCTGATCACCCTTCATTCCAATTGGGCCAATATCACCTCGATGTCCTTTCAAACCTCTTCGACCTCTATCACCTTTTGGACCTTTTGGACCATCAGGTCCAGCTATTCCGGGTAAACCAACAGCTCCTGGAATTCCTGGTGGTCCACTTTCTCCTGCTGAACCTGATAATCCTCTTACACCTGATAATCCCGGAGGACCAGGCTGACCTTCTCCTCCTGGTCGTCCTTGTGGACCTGGTAGACCCGGTGGTCCAACTTCGCCCTTATCTCCTGGTAAACCTGTATTGCCTTGTATTCCCGCTGGGCCCTCTGGACCCTATTAAAATATGTATTATATCTTTCATTTAACGTGTTCATTGATTATGACATTATTATGGAAACTAACCGGTCTTCCTTGTGTACCGGCCAAACCTTCTTTCCCAGGTGATCCAATGTCGCCTGGAGGTCCGGGTTTTCCAGATCCCCCATCTTCGCCATCTTTACCTGGTTCTCCTTTAGGGCCAATTAAACCTGGTTCTCCTGGAGGTCCAGGAAAACCCGGAGAGCCCACATTTCCTTTTGGTCCTTCTGGTCCAACGGGTCCACGATTTCCAGGAGGACCGGACGGTCCCGGTTTACCTTCTTCTCCTTTTTGTCCTGGAGGACCTCGTTCTCCCTACATTATTCAGTATAAATAAAAATTATTTCCTACCATGTTTTTTTTAGTCCAATAAATAATATTTACCGGATTTCCATCAGCACCTTCTACTCCTGGAAGACCCGGCAAACCGCTATCTCCTTTCTCTCCTTGACGACCTTCAAGACCTTGTAAACCTGGCGGACCGTCCGCACCTCTGGGTCCCTTTTGACCTTGCTCTCCTGGACTACCAGCTGGACCAGCAGGTCCGATTGTACCCATGTCTCCAATCTCTCCTTTTGATCCTGATGGACCGGGAAGACCTTGTGGTCCTACAGGTCCAGCAGGACCAGGTACACCAATTGGACCATCTTCACCTTTTATTCCTTGTCTACCAATTTCACCAGGTGGTCCCTTTTCACCTGTTGCTCCCACAAGACCTGGCTCTCCTCGTGGTCCTTGAAGTCCTGGTGCTCCTGCTAAACCCTGATAAATTTATTTAAATTTTTTAACATTTTCCTTTAATTGTTTGATTAATAAGATGATACAACATTAAATCAACTTTAGAATTTTTAATACATATGTACTTACAGTTGAACCTTGAGAACCTTTAAAGCCTTTTTCACCGGGAGGTCCAATATCTCCTTTGTCACCATCTTCTCCTGGAACACCAACTGGACCAGGGGGGCCAGATAATCCTCGTTGTCCTGGTAAACCATCTCTACCGGTCGGCCCTGGTAAACCAGTTTCACCCTAAATAAAAATAAATATATCATTTCATGTAAAACAAATTTAATTTATATAATTTATAATATAAAAATTATACCCTGTCGCCTTTTATACCAGGAGGACCAAAAGATCCTTTTGGGCCTTGTCTGCCCTCAGGACCTATAGCTCCATCCTTTCCAGGTTCTCCTTGAGCTCCTTTGTCTCCGGATGGACCTGGAAAACCAATAGGTCCCATTTCTCCTTTCAATCCAGGTGTGCCCTAAAAATCAGCATACATATTATAAATACATACGCATTAAAAGCTCTTTATGAACAGACTAAAGTTTATTACATAAATTAACGTACCGGTAAACCGACCAATCCTCTTTCACCCGGAAATCCAGGTAATCCTACAGGACCAGGCGGCCCGTCTTTTCCAGATAGTCCTTGAGGACCAGGCGGACCTTCTTTACCTTGTTCGCCTGGTGTACCTACATCTCCTGGTATACCCGGACTACCTGGAATGCCAGGTTCACCTGGCTGACCAGATTCTCCTGGTGGACCTTGTGGACCGATCACACCAGGAGATCCAATAGGACCAGGAGGGCCAGATTCACCAATTGGTCCACGTTCCCCTGGAAGACCAGGAATACCATCTTTTCCATCAAGTCCAAGTTGTCCTGGTGATCCTATAAATCCACGTGGACCCTCTATTCCTGGTGGTCCAGATTCTCCTGCCGGTCCCGGAGGTCCTGGTTGACCAGTATCACCCTTCGGACCTGGTAATCCTTCGGAACCTCTTCTACCACGAACACCTCTAAAACCCTTTTATTAGATATAATTAATATTGGAAATGCAATTATTATATTTTTAAAAATCTCTTTTGATTCATATATTACTTACTCTGGGACCTATCTCTCCACGATCACCTGGCAAACCATTGTTTCCCTGCATAAAAAACATAATTATAATTTAGTATCATATCCATTTTATAATAATGTAAAAAATATACAATTTACCCTTTCCCCCTTCTCCCCATTTGATCCTTCTCTTCCAATTTGACCTTTATTACCCTTCTCTCCCGGATTTCCCGGATATCCTATTAAACCAGATATACCGATTTTCCCTTTTTCTCCAGGTGGTCCAATCGGACCCTGTTCTCCACGACTTCCTTCGAATCCTCTTGGTCCTTCTATACCTTCGATCCCAGGAACACCCTGTGGCCCTAATGGTCCTCGTTCTCCTTTCAAACCTGCATCACCTTTTTCTCCTTCAATTCCCTTGTCGCCTTTTTCACCTCGATCACCAGGTAATCCCCGTTTCCCATCATCTCCTTTTGGACCACGTACACCGGGAAATCCTATGGATCCTTGTGGACCTAATATGCCTTGTTCACCTTTCAATCCAGGAATTCCAGGATTACCTGGATGTCCAGGATGACCATCTGCTCCAGGAAGACCTGGTATGCCAGTTTTTCCTTGTGGTCCCTATCTCCAACGAATAAATAAGTTAATATTAATTTATTAAAAATATTAATAACAATTGGTATCTACTTACGACTAATCCGGTTGGTCCTAAAGGTCCTTGAGGACCAGGTGGACCAACTGGTCCCGACGGTCCAGATGGACCAGGTAATCCAGGTGGGCCTGATGGGCCAGTATTGCCTTTTGCACCAGGAGAACCTTCGCTTCCAGGTATACCAGGATTTCCTGGCATTCCTGGGAAACCACGTGGTCCAATAAAACCTCTCGGTCCCTATAAATGAAAAATGTTTATAAATATCTGTCATAGTAAAAAATAATATCAAAAATTTCTTACCAATTCACCAGGCAATCCTATTAGACCAGGAGGTCCATCATCACCCTGCATACCTTCATGACCTGGTAATCCTGGTTCCCCAATAGCTCCTGGAGATCCCCTTTCACCTTTATCTCCTGGTAAACCTGGTAGTCCAGGAGGACCTTGTTCTCCCTTTATACCGGGTGGTCCTGTAGGACCACGTTCTCCATCTCTTCCAGGTCGTCCCCTTCTACCTTCTCTGCCAGTATTCCCAGGAATTCCTACGTAATAAAACAAATTAATTAATTACAGAATTTGATTAATTACATACATATATATTTTTTATATAAACGCGAAAAATATAATACCTCTGTCTCCTCTAGGTCCAGGTTCACCTATATCACCCGGTTCTCCTTTTTGTCCTTGAGGTCCAGGAGGTCCATCTGGACCAGGAGTACCAGTTAAACCCATTGGTCCTTCGATACCTCTCATTGCTAACATATATTGCGACAATATTTGTCTCAAAGTTTCTGCTTGAGAATCGGGACCCTTTTCATTTCCTTGTTGATTTAACGAAGGTATCATAAATACATGGCCAGGTGGACCAGGAGCACCATTTAATCCTGCTAATCCTTCTTTTCCTGGTTCTCCTTTCTTTCCTTGTGGTCCAACCATTCCCGGTGGACCCGGAAAGCCTCGAGGCCCAGGTGATCCACGAAGGTTATAATATTTATTATTATAATAATAATCCTCATTTGGATTTGAATATGATGGTAAGTTAAAAGGTTCAATTGTAGAATAAGGATTTTCTTCTGTAATAGTTTCGCTCTCGTAACCCTGTGTTGTTGATTGCTCATTTCTGTTATATATCTGTACAAAATATAAATTATTATATATATATATATATATATATATATATTTTATATATAAAAAATACATATACTTTAGAGAATGTATCTTACAGTAACAGGTTCGTTGATTATTGTTCTCATTGTTGGTCTTAATACAAATGTAAAATTTGTAGGAACATATCGCAAGGGATATGCTTCCATATTTTCTTCATTGAGATTCTCATTCTCATTTTCTTTAATTCCCTCGAAATCTTCATAACCAGAACGCTTGTCAAAGGATATGTTGAACGGCTTAGATAATATAGGTTCATCGATGATCGAGTTATTATTATCGAATTTATATATCTCTTCTTGTTCGCAATCAGGTGCAAAGATTGTACAAAGTTCATACGCTGCATCCGGCGTTGGTGCTATCTTCAAAAGTTCAAGTCCTCCCTAATAAGAAATTAATTTTTATTTTAAATTGAGATATTAATGTTATATCTATATAAGGGAAATGAAACAAAAAAAAAAAAAAGAAAGAAGAAAAAAGAAAGAAAAAAAAAGAAAAGTGAGATATTAATTTTATGATATATATCACTTACCAAAAATATATTTTCTTCCATAAGTTGTTGACCTACTATGATAATTCCATCGACGTTTATACTTTCAGAAAGATTTCTTTTTAATTCCTTAGTAATTTCTTTCTTACAATCTAAGAGAAGAGTAATTGTATTTCCTTTAACACTTATACTTAAACGATGCCATTTCCCATCGGAAATATCTTCACCGAAAGAAATCGGTTCTTTCTCGACGTCATTAATATCGTCGGAAGTATCGTAAAAGAATGTTATATCTTTGCCCAATGATAAAATCAATTGTTCTTGGCCGCCATCGTCGTAAATGGAAAATAATGTGGCCATGGGAAAATCTATACAATTATAAATACAATCGATTAGTATTTTAATAGATCAATATACGATTTTATATTAATCGAAAAAATTAATTTACAAGATATATTCTTTTTTTCTCTTTTTTTTTTTTTTTTTTTTTTTTTTTTTAGATTTTAATTATCAACTTATTACTACTTACTGATTTTAGTTCTTGCAACGACGATGATCGAAAAATTATTAATCAATCCAGTTGGAAAGATCGCATTTGTATTTATGGTTAATAAAGTGGATTCAGCGATATCGAATGCGATCGTATCGTTTTTTTTACAACGATTTTCTGTAATTATCAATCCAAGAGATTCTTGATACATCCCAGTACTTTCCATAAGATCGACGACACCTCTTTCTATAATACATTAACGAATTCTGATAAAACGAAAGGTCTGTTAAGACACGCATAGAGAATTGACAATTAGCCATAAGTCGCGTGCATCTCTAATAAGTGTTTCGTCGAATAACGCAAAGTGTTACGATGAGATGAACGACTGGAAACCTAGTAACCCATGAACCCGTAGAACATAATTCGCATTATTGCAACGAACGACTGAACCAATTCTGTAGAAGCTTTTAGAGGAATGAAATCGCTTTACATGCAACAGAGTTAACTAATTCAATAATTGAAACGTGAATCACCTTAATCGACGTTTATTCTATTTATTTATTTTTTTTAATTTTTTTTTTTTTTTTTCTTTTTTTTTTATACAGAAAAAGAAATACTTGACATGAACAGATTTCTCTTCTTCTTTTTTTTTTTTTTTTTTTTTTTTTTTTTTTTTATATAGAAAAAAAGATACTCAGCATAAACAAAGATATCTGACAATATAAAAATAATTGGCAATACAAGACAATTTAAATGGAACGAATATTTGATAGGTTGAGAAGGAAAAAAAAAATAAGAAAAAGAAAAAAAAAATAAATAAAGAAATAAAAAGGAAAGAAAAAAAAAAAGAAAAAGGAAAATGTTTATCACGAAACGTGCATACGACGATATAAATACCTATATCCTCTGTATTTAAATTCGCCCTTGTCGATGATAACATCGATAAAATGAGAAAAAGTGTAACAACGTAAGGGTGGATGATGGGACGATAAAATCGTAGAATTCTCCATTGTTGCTTCGCGTGATCTCCTTGCATGCCTGATCTATCTTCATGAGACCATGGCCTTCTTATTGAACACTATACACAGATTACGTATTCTTATATCGAATATATAAGTATGTGTATTTTCTATACGAAATATCAGGAGGAAACTTCAAACGTGTTATTCACTTCTGACACTGCGAAACCCTTCTGGAGAGAACGAGACAATTTCTTAACATAAGCATCATCCCACTTCTTCTTCTTCTTCTTCTTCTTCTTCTTCTCTTTCTTTCTCCTCTTTCTTTCTTTCTTTCTTTCTTTCTTTCTTCTTCTTCTTCTACTTCTTCTTCTTCTTCTTCTTCTTCATCATCATCACCATCATCATCATCTTCTTTTTCTTCTTCTTCCTCTCTTCTCCTTTCTCTTTCTTTCCTTCTATCTAACGATCGTATCCCTTTGATCTCTCTTCTCTCATTCCAATCTCTTCTCCTATTTTCCCTCCCATACTTCCAATCTCTTCCACTACTTCTTCTCAACGAGAATATGCGTTCCGCTTGTACGCATTCCACACATGCACTTTTAATAACAATTCCGCGTCTCTTCTATTAACACTGATTCGAATAACACGTGCTTCACGTATCGTGTTAAATAGCATAGACCTTTTCTCTTCTATTTTTAAAGAAAGATATCCCGGTAATCATGCCTTAGTTACGTATTCTAATTTAAATTTAATATCACATATAGAGATTATTTTGATATGAAGTATTAACGTAATACAATGTGGATTAAAAATAATTTTTATAATCCATATATATATATATATATATATTGTATTAAAAAAATTATTTTTATAAATATACGAACTTTTTACTTTTTTTCGCAGACGTTATGTGAAATCTGTTATTAGAAAAATATTTTTATTTTCTTTTTAAAATAAATAATTAATTATAAAAATATATATTATATATATATATATATATATATATATATATAAATTATCTTAATTAATACTTAGAATTAATAAACATTTTATAGATCAGCGCAATAAATATGTACTCGCAGACGTTTCGATTAATTACTTCCTTCCTGCTTTAATATTACATGTGGTATTCTATTTTCTACCATAGGTATATCATAATATCTTAATAAATCAAATTAGCGTATTGCATTGGCGTAACGTTACATATATGTATGTATCTCGCATTTGTATTCAAACTATACATTTTTACAAATATTTTCTGATATTTAATAATCATAAATGTATACTACTACTACCACTATTACTATTGTAGTATTATAAAATAATAATTATCTTATAATAACAATCATATTATGTAGTTAAAATATAATTCATATTATGATTTTTACAATCAATGATTTTTCAATTCTTCCATATAAATATTATTAGCAATATAAAGTATAAATATATTAATATTTAATCAGAATTAAATCGAAAAAATTTGGGAAATATCTTTCAATATACAGTCATTCGTTTGGTAATAATTGCGTTATATGATTTAACAAAGCAAATGAAACTAAGTCCCCGTTAGAACTTCTAATTGTGTACGCGAACACTCACGTGAGTGTTAGAATAACGATGACTCTAAATTGAAATCATAGATGACATCAGTCTACCGGGAATTTTGGTTCCCAACGTTATCTTTACGAAAATAAATCCTCCATTTACGAATAATAGGATAGATCGCAAGATCAGTAACTACCATTAATAAGTATCGTTAGTTAAGTTAATAAAAAAGATCATATATATTTACATTACACAAGGCCAATTATCCTGAGTTTATAATTTTTAAATATAGAAATTTTATATTAAAATTATTTTAAGTTTCTCCTGCTTTTCCGTCTTTTTAATGTTTAAACAAATCTACGATTTATTTAAATATTAATTTATTCTACACCGTGTACATTAAAGATCATAAATTTAATTGAAAAATTATCGAAAGTATTAATTTTTTCAATGATTTGATATTACATAAAGGTTATAATTTTGATTGAATAAATTTAATTCTATTGAAATATTAAAGTAATTTTACATTTTTATTTAACGAGTATTAAGTCCTACGTAATGTTCAAGCGAATGTATTTTTTTTATTAAATAATAATATATTTTTATCGGATATTTATACATCGTTTAAATAATTAAGAAATTAACGAAAGTATAAATCATTTATGTTTAATTTTATAGAGAAGAAGAATTTCGTTGTTCTTCTCTTTTTGGAATTCAAAAAGAAAACTATTTCATTAACTACGAAAGTCAATTGAGCGTTTTTCTTGACATTACTTACCGACGATCACTTTGAGTTCGAAATTAAACTTTAAATGAAAATCAGTAAAGAGGGGGTATGAGCTTCTTCTCTTTTACCGCAAACTTCCAGGGGCGCTACTGTGCAAAATTTTTAATCTTTTTCTTTGTTATTTTGTTTCTGTTTTTTTTTCTTTTTTTTTTTTTTTTAACGAAAAATATCAAAAGCATCGTTTATACCAGCAATGAGTCCAAATATAATCTTTGATCGATTATTAATGAATAAGTTCTCATTTTGAAAGATGAAAGTTTAAATGAGAATATGGTTTTTATCGAATTTTCGAAGAAGCTTTATTTTTATGCATAAATTATTTTCATAAAAAAAAAAAAAAAAAATATTTTTCACATGATATTAAAAAAAAAAAAGAAAAAAATAATAATAATTTGAAGTAAGATCTATATCATCAAAATCGATCAAGAATTACGTCTATAATCATGATGTTGTGAACAGCTTTCAAAAAAAAAGACCTAACTTTACCGATAACCAATGGAAATTTGTCCACTTTTTTAATTTATTGATTAGATAAATAAATAATATCGGAATTTTTAATACAAGCCGAATCAAAAGTCTCCAAGTGATTTTTAATATCAATTATTCTTTTTAAAGATTTTTTAGGCTGATTTTTTTCAGTTTGTAAAAATATTCAACATTCAACATTCTGAAAAAAAAAAAAAAAAGAAAAAAACAGAAAAAGAAATAATAATAAATTAGCCTAGAAAGTTTCGAAGAAGAATAATTGATTTTTTAAATCACATTCGAACTCGTCTAGAGACTTCTGAATCATTGCGTATTAAAAATTCGTATTAAAAACGAATCTATTGAAGTTATACATTCATAGATCTAACTTCCCACAAATGGTCAGTGAATGTGATTGGCTAGTTTAAAATATTTATTTTTGTGAGGAAAAGCTTGGATCCGTTGGAGATAGAAACGTATTTCATCATTACGGATCAAATAAAACGCGAGTGTTTTAAAATTATTTAATAATAATATTACAATTTTCTCCTATAATACATATATATATTTATATAAACTATATTTGTTCTATATTTGAAATGAAAGAAAACAACATTGATTGATCATAAATTATATTCAATAACTATATCATTGAATTAATATTAGTATTATTTATTTAATATTAAAAATGTGGCAAGATTCTTCTAATAATTTAAGTGAACATAGTTCTTTAGTTATTTCAGACAGCGATGATAATATTATTACTAGTACAAGGCAAAATATTCTTATTGATAGTAGTGACAATGACGAATCTATTTCAATGGAAAGGTAAATGTTAAAAGATATTTAATTCAATTGATTATTTAAATCATATAATGTGTCTTTAATTGATACGTCAATTAAAATTAATACAAGATCTCATATAATTATAATTAATTTTTATATTGAAAGGAAATCAATGGATTTAAATTCTTCATCAATTATTGAAGAGAGAATAAAGCGTAAGTTAAAGAAACATCGTTTAATTTATTCTGATGATGAAAGTATTAGTGATATCGATGATAAACCTACATATCGAGAAACAGAATCCGACAAATCTTCAGATGGTATGTTTTATATATAATTGTTTTTCTTTTTTTTTTTTTTTTTGCAAATATCTATTAAGAAATTATAAATTGATACTTAACTACAAATCTCTTTTATTTTGATATAATTTGACAGATGATTCTGAATTTTCTTCTACAAATTCTTCAAATAGAAAAAGAAAAGATATTTCACATGATTATACAAAAGAAAATATAAAGGATTTAAAAATAGATAATTCTTTTGATAGTACCAATGATATTAATGATGCTAATGAAATCAATGAATCTAATGAATCTGATAGTCTTGAAATGGATTCGACTAATAAAAGTGAAGATTTTAATGAAAAAGAAGATATTAATATCAATAAAGAAAATGAACAATCCATTGTGAATATTAACTCAGATACAGGTATTAATGTTCATTTGTGTAAAATAATTCATTATTATTGTCATAGAAGAGATAAATATATAAACTTTATACTTTTTATTAATTACTATTATGACAATAAAAATTTTAGACTTCTATATATTTAATGTAAAAATTTATAAAAAGAGAAAGAGAGTGAGAGAGAGAGAGAGAGAAAGAGAGAGAGAGAGAGAGAATGAGAGATATTAATAAAAAAATACAATATTAACTCCTAGATAGTACGCCAGAGAAAAGAAAGAGTGAAGAGAATGCATTGGCAATATCTTATGCGAGACAAGAGATTGGTGTTGGTAATATAGATCCACTGGTAGCACAAGAGAGAGCTCTACTTAGTTGTAAATTGCAGCAGCTAGAAATTCAATTAGAAAAAACAAAGGTAAGAAAATATACGCTAATCTTAAAGATATATTTTAATCATTTTGTAATCATATCAATTCTAAAATATTTTATTTTTAGTTATTAGTTACTAATGCAAATATAGATGTATTACCAGATAAAGGAAAAAAATTACAAGAAAGTATTATCATTCAAGAAAAAGAAATAAAGGAGATAAAAGCAAAATTAGAAAGAACACCTTTAATACAACGTGTTGAACAAATGAATCCAGAATCTATTTTTAATGATAAACAAGAAGAAACATCTCTCTTATCATCTAATCAAATGAAGTATCTACAATCTGATTCTGAATATTTCTTTACGGATCCTACATCTTCAGAATCTAAACCATTGGGGAAAAAAGCACAAGAAACTAGAGAACGTGAATTTACTTTAACAGTAGAAAGATTACAGGATTTACATGGATCACTTGTAGCTCGTCCTTCAGAAGATGCAAAAGCAGAAGATCCACCTGGTTTAAAAGTAAAACTAATGCCTCATCAACAGCATGCATTAGCATGGCTTATGTGGAGAGAACAAAAACGACCAGCTGGTGGTGTATTAGGTATAAATTTATATCATTGTATATAGATTGATAATTATATAGTTTATAATTTCAATTTGAATTTTGTATTCTTTGTTAATATATAATAACCATTAACCACTAATGTATTTTTTTTTCTTTTTTTTTTTTTTTTTTTTTTTTTTTTAAATAGCTGATGATATGGGCTTAGGTAAAACTTTAACGATGATCTCTTTAATCATGGCCACTCTTCAAGAAAATTATGATGAAAGTGATGATGAATGGCATAGCATAAATAAATCTATAAGTATGTAAAGTATGAATGAAATATAATATAATATAATATAATAGCAAACTTTTTCTATTTTGATTTAGTAACTCTAATTAAGTACTAACATTTCGAAATATTAATTGGTTAATTAAAAATATCATGAATTATTTATTTTGTTTAAATAAAATTTTGTTGTATTTTCAGCTTATAAAGGTGGAACACTGGTTGTATGTCCAGCTTCTTTATTATCACAATGGGAAAATGAAGTAAAAAGTAAATGTAAAAAAGGTATATTGTCAGTAGAAGTTTACCATGGTAATAATAGAGAAAAATTATCCAAACGTTTGGCAAAATATGATATTGTTATTACAACATATAATATATTATCTCGGGAATTTAAAAACATGTCTACAATATATAAGGTATAATAGTGTAATACAATATTCTCCTAAATTCTGTTAAAACATATTATATCTAAACTTTTATCTATTGTTTTTAGATCCATTGGAAAAGGGCAATACTTGATGAAGCACACATAATAAGAAATTATAAAAGTCAAGGATCTCAATCAGTATGTGGTCTTATAGCAAGTAAAAGATGGGCACTTACTGGAACACCAATACAAAATAAAGAAATGGATTTATATTCTTTATTGAGATTTTTAAAATGTTCTCCTTTTGATGATATTCGTGTTTGGAAACGTTGGGTTGATAATAAAAATGCTGCAGGTCATCAAAGATTAGCTACTGTTATGAAAACTCTTATGCTTCGAAGAACAAAACAAGAACTCCAAGCGCAAGGTGCTCTAGAATCTTTACCTACTAAAAATTTTAAAGAAGTGGAAGTAAAACTTGATTCTCAAGAACAATTAGTTTACGAAAAGGTTTTAATATATTCTCGTACACTTTTTGCACAATTCTTATCGCAAAGAGCAGAAAAAGATCACATGGCAGATTTAAGGTCTGGAATATACGATAAGCCATCCTTTTTGTCAAATCCAAGTAAGTTATATATTTTTATTTTTCTTTTTTTTTTTTTTTTGTATTTAAAAATAATATCATTTATAACGTATATTAAATGTTTTATTTAATTATTAGATAAAAATACACAATTTACAAAGGCACAAAATAAGTTACTTTCTCTACATGCTGATGTTAAAACACACGAAATTTTGGTACTTCTATTACGTCTTC
>NC_060978.1:1609586-1712176 GCF_910589235.1 Vespa crabro | reverse complement strand
CTATTACGTCTTCGCCAAATATGTTGTCATCCGTCATTAATTCATGCTATGTTGGATCAAAATGATTTGGAACAAAGTGAAGTAATGGATGAAGAAAATGTAGATTTAGATATTATATCCCGCATAAATAATATTTCGTTGTGTGAAAATGAAGAAAATGAAGAAAATGAAGAAGTAAATGAAAAAGAAATAGGTGTTGACCATAGAGTAACAAAAAATGTACTTACTTCTAAAAATCCAGTTTTTGAATCACAACGTTTGAGTTCCAAAGTAAGTAACTATCCTCTCATACAATAGAACATTATAATGTTTATAATATAGATTTTTAAGTAGCAATTAATATATTAAATATATGAACTGAATTCATTATGTAAATTATTAAATTCTATATTATTAATGTAGATGAAAGCAGTACTCAATATGGTCAAACAAATTTTAGACAAAGGAGATAAGCTTATTATTGTTTCACAATGGTCAAGTATGTTTGAAATTATTGGATTTCATTTATCCACAATAAAAGGGGCAACATATAGTGAATTTTCAGGCAGAGTGCCTATTAAAAATCGACAAGTAAGGGATTATTTGTATTGTTTTATATTACAATGATATATTTTTTAATGCATTGGTAAAAAAAAATCTATATATACATGTTATATGTTTTTTAGGTTATAATAGATTCTTTCAATGATTTATCTAGAGATCCAAAAATTTTATTACTTTCACTAACTGCTGGTGGAGTTGGACTCAATCTTATAGGAGGAAATCATCTATTACTTATTGATATTCATTGGAATCCACAATTAGAAACACAAGCTCAAGATAGAATATATCGATTTGGTCAAAAAAAGGATGTCTTTATTTATAAGTAAATATCACAATTTTTATTTTCATATTAGAACGTACTGTAGAATTGTATGAAATTATTTTTCTATATCATAATCATTTTATATTTATAGATTTATTTGCAAAAATACTATAGAAGAGCGTATCAAACGATTGCAGGAAAATAAATTGGCCATATCTCAAAATGTATTAAGCGGTGAAAAGAACAATCTTGTTTCAAAACTATCACTTAATGATCTTAAATCTCTTTTTGCTCTTTAAAAAAATAAAATTATATCTTTACTTTAAGAATCTGTAATATAATTTGTAAAGAGTTATCTTTTATTCTTGGATTTATTTTCAATATGTGTTTATATATAGTTTGTAATATATGTCTAAGTCTTTTAATATTTAAAATATCTCATGATATTACATGTAACATTTCTTAATTCGTTTTGTTATTTTGACTTTCTTTAATATTTCTAATTCATAACATTATATATACCTGGAAAGATACAGCTAATAAAACTTTCCTTTATGATATTGTTTTCATTGTACTTTATATCTAAGAATGATATAACCTCAAAATATGTTGTCAATTCAATGAACAGTCTACCAATGAATGGATCACTGCGCCACCTAATCTGGAGAATTAACATTATCAATAGTTTTCAATACTGGAACATTATTTACATAGTAATTTTAGTTGATTGTAAAAGATAATATAAAATACAGTAAAAATATAAGAACAAAAATATATACTTAATATCTTAGATTTTTACTTTATCAAGAAAAAAAACCAATAAAAGTTATTCAGTATTATAAGATGTATGCTTAGTTTTTAAATAATTCTTTAAACTTTGCCATTATGTTATAAGAGAGAAATATATATAAAAAAAAAAAGTCAATTCTTTTTTATAATACTCGACCTCAGTATTTTGTCCATTTTTTTTTTTTTTTGACACACGTATACACATATACACGCACATATGTGTCTAACTTATGCTATAATTCTATCGAAGACATGTAGGTTAGAAGTAAGTATATATTGATATTTTTTATTAACATTAAATAAGGAAAATATGTTAATCTCTTTTGTGTAACTAGGTTTCATACATTTGACATTATAATTATGAAATATAAATAAAAAATAATTTTATTTCGTTTACGTTGATATTGGAAATGAATAAGATAATGTATGATCTTAAGACATATAATATAAATACATTTCATACGAAGTGAACCAATGTCTATGGCAGTACATCGGACTTTGATAAATTGAACTACAAATAATTTTTGAATGTATAGTATACAATAATCTATGAATTTAGGCGTATTCAATAGAGTTAATCATAAAGTAAGTATTTTATTTAATCTGTGAAAATATTTAACAATATTTACATATCATATAATTATTATAGGATTCCCAAGGAGGAATGTATTCAGAATGGGCTTCTTTAAGCATTCTGATTCAACAAGGTTCAGAAGAAAGTCAAAGTGTACTAGAAAAGTTTTCACCTGGAGCAGGAAAAGAAGTCGCATTGTCTATAGTACGTCAACTAGCTGCTAATCTTGGTATTACACAAGCAGCAGAACCTAGTCCCTTATGCACTGATAAAGAAGTACAGTGGTGTATGGAAGTTATTTGTTATGGCCTTTCTTTACCATTAGCTGAACATGATACTGTTAGAGATTGTGTTAATGTATATTGTGAATGGCTATCTGCATTATATTCTACACCAAAAATTTCTGTACCAAGGCCAATTATAGATGATCCAAATTTTTATGCTAGAAAGATTATAAGTCATTTTCATAATTTATTTATTCCTCGAAAAGGAGAAGGTAAGAATTATCATTTTAAAATTTTAATTTCTTTTATATTTTCTTATATACTTCTTGAAATATATTTATATTCCTTTGCTTACCTATTTGATCTCTTCTCTTTTCATAGTCTGGCCATTTTTGTATCAGGATTTAGGTAATTCATAATTATCAATATCAATGAATCATCAATGTTAATGCTTACATTTTTAGAAACAAAAACTCTGGACTTTTTATACCATCATATCATTATATTTTTGTGAGATTAATTATTTTATATATTTGTAGGAAGTGATACTATAAATAGACAAGCTGTATTATGTCATAGAGTTCTTAGAACACTTCAACAAATTGCAAGAGGTCCAGCATCATTAGAAAGAGAAACTTGGGAAAGTTTATTATTATTTCTTATTGGAATTAATGATGCATTATTAGCTCCACCAGCAACAAGAGAAGATGCTGGTGAACAGCTATGTGAAAGAGTACTTGGTGTATTATTAGAGGTATTAAGAATTTTTTATTATGTAATAATAATTTTATTACAATTAATTAATATTAATCGTTTGAACAAAAAAAATATATATATATATATATATTAAATTAAACTTTTGTTTCAGGTATGGCTGGTAGCTTGCGAACGCAATTTTCCTGCTCCACCTTTATGGCGTACATTACGAGAATCATGCCTTCGATGGCGGCACAGATTAGCTTTAATAGAACAATGGAATCGTGTGTGCCTAGCACTCACAGCAAGACTTTTACAAATCATGTATGGACCAATGTTCCCAGAGTTAAAAATAAGTTAGTATATTTTTATTAAATTAATTTTTATAATAAAAATATGTCTGATATTATCTATGATTTATTTTAAGGTGAAGAAGATGCACAACTTGTGCCATTGACTATGTCGGAGGAAGCTGTTGCACAAGCATGGTACAGACTTTTGCGAACTATTGGAGATCCTGTGGATTTATGCAGGCCAGCCGTAGTATCACAAACTCAAGCATTTTTCCAATATGCTATTGCTAGCCCAAATGTTATAGATCCTTGTCAACATCCATGTCTACAGGGATTGCCACAAATATTCTTGAAAGCTATAAAAGGAATAGCTGGACAGGTTGATGCATTTCTTGGTAAGTTTATTTTCTCAATTAAATCAGACCTATAATAAATGTGATTGTGCAAATATCTCTGTATAGTTTAGAAATACTTTTTATATATATATATATATATATATATATATATATATATGTGTGTGTATATATATATATATATTTACTCCATATTCATTATCTTTATGTTAATAATTTCTTTTTCTGCAAACATTTTGTAGAGCACAAGTAGTTGCTTAACAACTTGATCACTCATGGGTGGTGGGTGCACATTCACACAATTGTTTTAGGAGTTTCACAAGCATGTTGCTGGGAAGAATGTTGCGTATCCAACATTGCATCTGGAACCAATAATAATGGAAACATAGGTGTTGGGTGGGACAGATCAAGTGGCAAGGACCAACCACAACCCTCCCCTACACCTCCAACACAACGCCGACTTGCCAAAAGTTTCAGTGTTACACCTTCTGCGGTTACTAAGGGTATTCAGCATCTTATACTTTTCCTTGCTGTCATATTTCTTATGCTATTTTTAATGTGTATATCACTTCATCTATTACCTTCATACTCTTTTTCTTTATATTATTACAATAGCAGAAAAGGTCTTTCATGTGGAAGTTAACATACAAGAGGAATAACAGTTTAAAAAAATCTGTTGTTAATTTTAACTTTTTGCTTTGATTATATAGGGATACCAAAAGCTTCTTTAATTGGTTTAACAACCAGTCGCGTATCTAGTACACCCCCAATGTTGATATCAAATTCAGGGCCATCATCAGCATCTAGTACAACTTGTAAGATAATTCATGAATTTATACATTTATATATAAGATGATTTTATTATCATATAAATTCATAATAAAATGATGTATTCTATATTTATAGCTATGACGTCACTTGGTCAAGATATTCGACCTCCTTTAGCACCAGGAAGACCTAAATGCAATAGTATATTACATCTTTTTGGTGAATGGTTATTCGAAGCTGCATTTATAGGAACAAATGGATGGTCACAAAATTTACCACGTACGTTATTTTATCGTACATAGAGTTATTATATTTTATATATATATATATAATATTATATATTTTAGAACCATCAGGAGCATCAAAACGTCCATCTTCAGTACTTGTAGATGGGCCAAGTTCATTACAAGAAACTGTTAGTGAAGTACCTCCTACACTTTGTATAGATCGTTATGAATCAGGTAGAGCAGAAGCTATGGGTGCACTCTGTAGAATCTTTTGTGCCAAAAAAACTGGAGAAGAAATATTGCCAGTTTATTTAGCAAGGTTTTATCAAGCAATGCATCATGGTCTCAAATTAGATGATGTAAGCATCTTTATTATTTAATTTACTTAAATTATTATGAGTAATTATAATTTAGATGTTTTTATGTGTTTTATAGACAAGAGAGTGTGGTGAAACATTAGCATATATTCTTTTAAATTCGTCCGATTTATTTCGTTTAGACTTGAACGGTGTACAAGTATTAGTACCTGCAGTATTATCTGCTTTGGAACTTGTACTACCTGAGAAAGATTTAAAATTAAAATCTAATATAGTTTCAAAACCAGATTTAAGACGAGCTTCGATACATTTACTTATATCGATGTTGGCATTACCATTACACTTTCAGGTAATATAGATTCATGATGATCTTCATAATATATCATAAATATCTAGTTTAATTAAAAAGTATTATTTGTAGAATCTCCCTATCAAAGAACTTCCAACATTTCCAAACACATCTTCTGAAAAAACTCAAGTAACCTTTGCACAATTAAAATCAAGATTGATGAATTTGCTTATCAATGCATTACAAGTAGAAACTGATCCACAAAATACTCATATGCTTCTAGGTAAGTTATAAAGAAATACATTCTTTTAAGGAAATATTATTTTACAATATTTATATATATATACATATATTTATTTTTTTTAGGAGGTCTTTTATTAAGTGTACAAGATTCTGCTGCAGCAGAAGAGGTTGAACAAGTCACCCAGCCAGATGCAGTACCAAATGATGCAACAGTTAATTTATTATCTTCAGGTTTGTTAAAAAAAAAAAAAAATATTGGCTTGAAAATATAAATTTTAAATGCACTGTCCTGAGTTACATTTTGTAACAAATATATAAGAAATTATTATAGAAATTATTTTGTTTTATGCTAATAGAGAGTAGCCAGAGCTACCTGCTATATCTAATTAAAGAAGTAACATTTTTTTATTAACATTTATTTAAAGCCTTATACACTACATTACTGTAACTCAGTATGATAATGCAGAGTGAAAGCATGGTGCTTAATATCACCTTTCATTGTACCTGCTTCACACATGCTTTTGTGAAATGTTATTCTTTTTTATTATTATATATTGTGTTCTGTTGTGCATTTGCCATTGTACTCATCATCGCTTGATAGTTACCAGCGATTCAGCCAGTCAAATAAGCATATCCAGTGATCAACGTTCGCTCGGTGATGCCTCTGATATAGCAACTCTTCAAGAGGAATGCATTGCATTCGGTAAATACGAGTACTATTCACCTTGGTACTGCAATTACTTGCCAAATCTCTGGAGTGTAATCGTTTCTGTGTTCATTTTATCTTATTTTTATTCCTTCAAGAAAATATATTTTAAAGAGAGTGTTTTCTCACAACCCTGCATATATCAAAATTCCAATTTCATTAAATAATATCACATTATATAATTTTATCAATACCAAATCATATTAAAATGATATAATGTTTCAGATTCGGCACATGCTCTTTTCGTACGAGCCACGTATCTCGTTTGTCACAGGTTGATATCTTCATGGAAAACAGATTTAAACATTTCACTGGCTGCACTTGAAATGTTATCAGGATTGGCAAGAACACGAATTCGAGAAACAGGTAATATTCAACATTAAATATATCAATTTATATTATCAAATTTCATTGTTAATATATATTTATTTCTAATATATACTTTTGCAGCAAGGAAACTCACAGGTTTGATAAACGTTCTAATAATTTTAAAAAAAGGTCATACTTTTAAAAGTCAAAAATAAGACAGATATTAATTTTGTTTTGTAGATGCTTTGGAATGCAAACGAGCTGTGAAATGGTTATGTGATTATATTGCATATCAATGTTGGCGACCTCCTCCAGCACATTCCAAAGATTTGCATTCTTCTATTGTAGCAGCATTTGGTTGTTTAACGACCTGGTTAACTGCTCATTCTCAATTACTACAGGTTAATCTTATTGTATCAATAAAGAAAAAAAAAAAATACAACTTATTCTAAATGTGATAATAATATGCAATTTTATAGGATAAAGATTGTTTAACAACAGTATTAGAAGTAGTAGAATTAGGAGTATCAGGTACAAAAAGTATTGGTAAACCAGGTGAACCAATTAAAATGAAGGATGAAAAAGAACTAAAGCCAGCATCTATGCGTGTTAGAGATGCTGCAGAAGCTCTTCTTACAATAATATTAGAACAGGTATTTATTATAATTTCTCCCTTAATATTGATTGTAATTACTATAATATATAATAATTGATTTGTCTTATTGTTAGGTCGGTTATTTTCCTAGTGCTTGTGGTGCACAGTCATTGTCATCTTTACTGGATGAAGTATCGTTGCTTCGGCATTGCAATAGTTGGACTGGTGGTCGCGTTGCTCGACAAGCAGCAGTTGAAAGATTCCGTTATTTTGTTGCCGAAAATGCAACGATTCTAGCTTTATTAGAAGAACCTTTAGGAAATGATCAGGATCCACAACCTACAGTAACCGTTTTAATACGCGGACCATTTGGTAGGCACGCATGGACTCTGCAATTACGACATTTGCCACGTCATAGATCTAGTATTAGAAGCGTAAATACAAATCCTGGTCGACCTTTACCATTGAATGAAGCGGCACCAAGAACGGATTATAAGCCTAAATTTTTTCCGGACAATGTAGATAGAATACCTCACTGCAAAGTGTATGTATTATTTATATATATATATATTTTTTTTTTTTTTTTAATACTATTGGGTTGGCAACTAAGTGATTGCCGGATTTCAAATAAGAAGGAAACGACAAAATCCGCAATCACTTAGTTGCCAACAATATATTATACTATAACACTATATACTCTAATCTAATATAGAAATATAATAAACATTTTAAAACAGAGATGAGTCAATACCTAGCCTTGAAGCTGTTATGAATGATAACGAATCAATTAGAAACGAACATGAGCTATTATCGCAGTTGCTGGAACGTCAGATAAATCTAGAAAAAAAATATGATGATGTCAGTAATAAGGAAATAGATGAAAAAACTGAGGAATGTGCACCACCACAAATATGTCACGAATTCCAAACTGCTCGTTTATTTTTAAGTCACTTTGGTTTTCTCAATATTGAAAATAGAGAAAGTGAAGAGTCCGGAAATAGTACTCTTACTGCTTTAGATCCTACTATTCCAGGATTTTGTACAGATTTGGAAACATTAGATAATATTAGTTCAAGAACATGTGATACTGTTCATATATTTTATGTCAAAGCAGGTCAGAAAACAGCACCCGAAATATTGTCCAATGTAGTAAGAATTTTATATATTTTTTATTCTTTAAATTATGTCTTGCCTTAACAAAGGAAAAGAAAAAACGTTTAACATAGAGGACATATGGTTAATAAATGTTAATATTTTGTAGCTTCATGAAAAAAATGTATCACCAAATTTTTTGGAATTTCTTAATTCACTTGGTTGGCCAGTAACAGTTTCTGCACATGCTGGTTGGACTGGCCATGTTTACACCTCATGGAAAGTAACTCCACAAATGAATGTTTCACAATCAACTACTAGTGATCATGGTGGTTCTCTTTATAATGGTGATACACATGTACTATATTGGGCGGATGTCAGTGCAGAAATTGCATTTGTTGTACCAACACAGTCATTTATAATGACAAATTCAGATTCGTTAGAAGAAGCTAGTTATACAAGTGACACTAGTAATGGTCAATGTAAGTATTATGTAAATTAGGAAATAATGGACGATGTCTTTTGTTTTAATTAATTTTCATATATTTTGGATTATATGTAGCTTGGTTTGAAAGAAGTATTAGTGAAAGTGGTGGATCTCGTTCCTGTACCATTCCACAGAATTCAAGAACAATGTCGCTTGATTTTGAAAAACAACCATCAAGTTTTTCAGGCTCAGGTCCACCTAGTTCCTCAAGTGCGGATCCTGTTAAACCAAGAAGAACAACAAAACATGCTTTACCGATACAAACAGATACAAGAATTATGGTGGTATGGCTAGAAAGCTTGGAAGATTATACCCATTTTCCAATTGGTATGGATATTATGTTAATATACATTTATATCGTTTAATTTTAATAAAATATTTATAATTAATTTTATAGGAGATATTCTACCATTTACACATACTGGTTTAGAATATTGTAGAACAGTTCAACCTTCTGATGTACAAGTAATTTTTCTTCAATCCCTTGCTAGTGGTCTCATGAGAGTCAGATTACAAGGTCCAACTTCTAGAATAAATTTAGCCACTCCATTGATTGATGGAATGGTTGTATCTAGAAGAGTATTAGGTACTCTTGTTAGGCAAACGGCGTTAAATATGGGTCGGCGTAAAAGACTTGATAATGACAGGTAATAATGATTATTCCAAACATATTTTTAAATGACTCATTGTAAACTCTTCTCGTTTAAAAATTAAAAATATTTTCATAGAAAATTATATCTTATTATCTTCTATAAACGGTAATGTATTTTATTTTTTACAAATTCATCACATTCTTATACTTTTTTTATAGCTATCATCCACCACATGTTAGAAGAAGATTGAAGATTCAGGATATGGTTCAGAAATATAAAAGAAATTTATCTGAACCAGAATTATTAACACTTTTGTTTAGTAGTACCCAAACGTATTAGATTTTTATAAGGAATCAATATCCTACATTATAAATATATTTCTAATACACTTAATTCTAAAATCAAAATCTTATTGTTTTCTAAAATAATAATGCACATAAAGGTATATAAATTGCACAAAAAATAAATTATACTGTTTATCTTAATTATATTCAATCTACTCTTTATGTGATTAGATATAAAACTTTTTCCATTGTAAAATATTATTATATACTTTGATTTAGTCCAACAATGTAGTATGTCATAATGGTAAACTATATCGTATGATTAAATTAAGCAACATTAAAATAATATCATCAATTAACCCTTTTTTTTTACAGGAGCATGAATTATTTATTATAATTCTGTTTAACCAGCAATTATATTTCTTTGTATATATAATATTAAGGTAACAAAAATTTTAGTAAATTTATTATAATTTTAAAACTATTAAAACATTAAATTTATATATAACAATATAAAACTGAATAATAAAATTAAAAAAATGTTTTAAAAATTATTTCAATTATTTAAATTTTAGAACTTATAATGTTAATAAATAATTTCATTATATTGAGAAAAACGACAAAACATTTTATTGTTTTTTTTTTTTTTTTCTTTTTTTACACTTAAGTTGTTTACATAAACAAACACAATAAATAATTACGTTTATTGTAATGAACTCAAAGGGGAACTAATTACAGTATAATGATAGGATGATTATGTCATACAGTTTTACTTCTTTCCTTTTCTTTGTTCGTATATTTATATAACAATTCTTTCAGTCAATCAAATGGGGGTCAAATGGATACATTTAAGCGACGCCTCGAAACAATTTGACCATGGTTCTATCAATCCATTTAAAATGTTTTACAAGTTTGCTTTCCGTTTCAAACAAAGTTAATTGATAAAAAATATTAAAATGTTAACTCTTTAAAAGTATATTAAAAATAATTATGTGTGTATATGTATATATGTATATATAAAATTAAATATATATATATATATATATATAATATATATATTAAATATATATAATAAATATATATATATAATTAAAAGAGTATATGCGCAATTTCATCGATAACAAATTTTTTTTAATAATTTCGTTTAAATTTTGGAGAGACTTTAAACTCTTTATCATTATATGACATGCGTCTAAAATGATTGTGTCAGAATCATACAATATTGTCCAATTAAAGCAATACCGTTCAATTTGGTATTTAAAAGGAGCTACAGAACATTATATTGCATGAGCATTGATATTGCAAGTCATGATAGATAAGTTGATCGATCGATATCTCTCACTTTACTTATGATTCATTCTGATCAAGAATCAGTCTGACTAATTTGTTACATGAGCATAAAGCTTGTCACATTTTTAGAATATACTTTTTCTTTATCGCAATGATATATTAAAAAATAATCGAATATCGCCATTTAAGAGATAAAAAAAGAAAACAAAAAAGAAAGATAACATCACAATTATATATCTTATCAAAACTTAAAAATATGATGTGTATTCTTTTTTGTCAGTATGGTAATAAATTTAATTCCTACTTATTCATGATTTCTTGATAGAACGTAACAGTCTGCAATTCGAGATATTTATTCTGTATATAGAAAAAGAAAAAAATACTGCATAATCATTCACACTGTACTGTTGTCTGGATTCAACCCGTTAACTTCGTGAAGAATATATATCTCTTACCATCTTAAAGTGACATCAATCGTTGCCATTGATATCAATCTCTTGGTGTTGAATATTTTTTCTTCTTTTTTTCTTTTTTTTTTTTTTCTTTTTTTTTTTGGTGAGTGGAATAATCATTTTTAAAGAACTAATTATAGTACTTTAAAAAAAAACAAACAAATCTCTAACATGATATATATATATATATATTAAAGTACATGTATTAAATAAATTAATATAAATTTCGGCAATATATTATAAAAAGTTCATATGAAAAGAGGATAGTAATATTGATTTGTAATTATATAATATAAGTATTTCATAATTAATTTCTCGTTTGATATATTACCAAAATTATTATGTCATCATTATGAAAATTATTAATGATAACAAAAGTTTTGACAAAGATATTTATATATATAAATTATATACCAGGAAATTTGAAAAATTTAATTAATTATTTTCCGTATATTAATATCTGTATTTAAAAGAACAATTAATATAATTTATTGAATAATCATAGGTTTGTTTACGAGATTGATAGAATAGAATATATGTGTGTAATATTGTGCAATATCAGAAATCAGTGGTAATTCGAAAGAACCTGTTCGCGATACTTTCAAGGTCAGATTCTAAATCCAAGTAATCCATTATGATAACGATATATCTATAAAAGCTATATACTATTTAGTTCTTTTCACTTTTTACTTTCTATATTTGTATGGGTCATTTCTATTCTAAAAGATTTTCTTTTTATAAAACACTGACGTTATTTTATATAATAACATTTTATTTCATTTCTTTTGATAAGAAATAAAATAAAATAAAATTTATTTAATTTATTTACATATTTAATAAAATTAATGAAAAACGCATTCATATGTTACCTCAAACAGCGCTCAGTATGACGTATCATTATATTATGTACATATTATTTTATGTAGGTATACATTTGTGTATGTAAGTATGTATATATGTATGTGTGTATGTATGTATGTGTGTATGTATGTATGTGTGTGTATGTGTGTATTTTTATATAGCCTTTAAAATTATACGAATGATGATGAAATTTTAATTCTCACGTATATCTTTTCTATATCATACATTCTAAAGGGACGTGAGATTAATAAACGAATATATTCATCACTTTTTTATGTGATGTATAGATAACAGATAACATACAGACATTGTTGACTGACAAACTGACGACTATTGCACAAGATAGTATTATGGAAGATGTCATTATATAAAGACCTCCTATGTGATTAAAACAAATAAGAAAGAAACTAAAAGCTATTATAACAAATTATTATTGTCGGGGAATTCTTTTTCATTAAACACAAATACTATGAAATATATCTCAATATTTGATTTATTTCTTTATCGGTTCTTTTTCTTATATCTCTTCTTTTTTCCTTTTCGTTCGTCCTTTCCGTTCTTCTTTTCTTTTTTTATGTTTTTGACTTTTTGTTGTTTCTTTTTTTTTTTTTTTTTTTTTTTTTTTTTCTTGTTAAAACAAATTACTTGTACGAAAGGTGCAAAAAAGAAAAAAGAGAGAGGGAGAGAGAGAGAGAAAAAAAGGAAAGCAAATAAGTTAAGCATTGTAGATTTATCGAATGTCGTATTCTTTAAAAATATTAAGATGACAATTGCACAATTCAAACGTTACAATCAATGTCGCTTTCAAATGACATCATCTGAGCCATCTCATTGGTTAAATTCCTCTGCAGTGACTGAGTTTATTAATGGAGCCATCTGTTGGCCATTTTAAAGTTTCAGTCAACGGTTCGACGCAGAGTTCAGTTAGCCTGAACGCAATCCCTTGCAGTCTCTATTTGCCCGTTAATGGGTAATGTTGTTTCAAGTGTTATTCGTAGTTTTGTGATTTATTCAGACAATTAACCAGGAAAGATTTGATTTACTAAGTATAGCCGTAGACGGGCATAATAAATTACATCTCGTGCATTAGGTGAGTGTTGTGTCTGTGATATTTGTTCTTTTTTTTTCTCTTTCTTTCCTTTTTCTTTTTTTTTTTTTTTTTTTTTTTATCCTTAATAGTGTGTTACGAACAACGTGAATTATATATTATCTAAGAGGAAAAAATGGGATAATGGGATGTCGTGTCGGTGGCGGGAAAGAGGGAGAGAATGAGAAAGAGAGAGAGAGAGAGAAAAAAAAGAAAGAAAAAGAGGTGTATTGGCCTCGAATAGCATGTGTATGTATAATTCCACAAATTCTTTTTACTAGGTCCTTGAAAATACTCATACCACATATACAAGGAAAGATCAGTGAAAGATTAAATGTATCGATATGGAAAATCAAACTATGGATCAATTTTGCGGATCCAAATTTTGGGTGAGCTTTTTTATCGAGCTATATATTTGTATTTATATATATGTATGTACATATATATATATATATATATATATATATGTATATATATATATATATATGTATATTCATTGTCTTCTAAAACAATAGTTTTGTTTCGCGATAGACTGACAAATACGAGCGGTTTAATTATATATTTATATTAATTAAATGAGATAATAAATATAATCAACATTTTCAACATTTATTTTGAGCGTGTAAGATTAAAATTGCATGTGTAAAAAAGTGATATAAAATACATTACATTTTATCTTTGTTTTTAAATACGATCTTATATGGTAAGAACTAATTTTTGATTAATCATAGAACGATTATATAATTTTTGTTTTCAATGTCATTTTTTTATCCCTTTGATTTTGTTACCAAGCAATTATAAATCGTATAATCTATTTAAATTTATCCTTAAATTATTTTGAGATAAATTGCAAATTTTAAATGTAAAATTTAAATGAAATTTTTACTCATTCTGATAATACTATTATATTAAAAGAATTTTGAATATATATTTTTTATGTTATATTAAACAAAAAAATTACAAATTAAAGTTAATTATTATTTTAGGATACTGATTTATCATGGAACACAGATGATCCAGATCTGACAGAATGCTTTCAAAAAACTGTATTAATATGGGTACCATGTGTGTTTCTTTGGTCTTTTTCTGTTATGGAAGCTTATTATATGTTGAATAGTAGAAGAAAAAATATTCCATACACATGGTTATATATTTCTAAGCAAGTACTTACAACAATATTAATTGTACTTACCATTGTTGATTTAGGAAGAGCTGTATACAAAAGTTATTATGAGGCTGTATACAATGTAGATTACTATACCCCCTTTGTAAAGATCATTACTTTTGTAAGTATATTATTTTAAATGCCTTTATATATCTATTTGAAAAATATTCTATTTTATATATTTTATTCTTTACATTTTTTTTTTTTTTTTTTTTGATTTTATTATCTTAAAAAAGTTTAAAGATGAGTAATACTCAAACAGAAATTCCAAGTATAATATTTTCAATAATTCAATTATATTTTTATTTCAGATCCTAGCAGGAATTTTACTATTCTATAATAAAAAGTATGGAATGCGTACATCAGGACTACTATTTTTGTTTTGGTTTTTGCTTGTATTATGCGGAATTGTGCAATTCAGAACTTTATTAAGGCAAAATTCAAATGAAGTAGGTTTTCTTTCATTATTTTTTCTTTTTTTCTCTTTCTTTTTTATAAGTTTATAAAAGTATAGATAAAATAAAATATTGTTTTTAGAAACCAACGTACCTGTTTGTATCATATATGATCTATTACAGTTTAGTAATATCAATGTTCCTATTAAATTTCATTGTTGATGCAGAGCCTAAATATTCGGAATATCCATTGGTAAGATTTGAATTTCTGAAAGAATTTATAAAACAATAAAATATGACAATACTTTCAAGATAAAAGCATATAAATATGGATGTTATTAATAAATAGATGGAAAGACCGTGTCCAGAACAAAATTCATCTTTTCCATCAAGACTTTCTTTTGCGTGGTTTGATGCTCTGGCATGGAAAGGTTTTAAAAAGCCTTTGGAATCTACAGATTTATGGTTTATGAATCCTGAAGATACAGCTTCTGAAATTGTTCCAAAATTTGATAGGCATTGGAGTAAAACTTCAAAAAAAGGAGATAAGTAAGTTTTACTATTTTTTGAAAAAAATTTTTTTTTCTTTTTTCGTATTTTGGTATGTTTAGTTGTGTATGTAATACATGTGTATATTAAATGATGATACATACAATAAAATATAGGTAAGCACATGTAATTCAATAATAAATTATTTATTTATTTGGCTAACAAGGCTATTTTGGTCTTACTTTAGGTAAGCTTTGTAATAATACATGTTTTGATAGTCTTTAAAAAGAACTTGAAATAGGATTTTCTTTTTAGTGTACAAAATGCAAAAGCATCATTTAGAAAATCATCTGGTCAAGTTGATTTTGATAATGATCGTAAGAAAAAAGTTTCTTCTATTTTACCAGCACTTTGTAAAGCTTTTGGTGCCACTTTTTTATTTGGTGCAGTACTTAAACTTATACAAGATATTATGACTTTTATTAGCCCACAATTATTAAAGTAAGTACAACATAATTAAAATCTTCTAATTAATTATTTATGAATGCTTCTACATGATATTTATTTTTGTTTTCTTTTTTACAGATTACTTATTAGATTTGTAAGCGGTGGCGAACCATTGTGGAAGGGCTATTTTTATGCAATTTTACTCTTAATTACAGCTACACTTCAAACTCTAGTATTATCACAGTACTTTCATCGCATGTTTTTAGTTGGATTACGTATACGAACTGCACTGATAACAGCAATTTATAGAAAAGCATTGAGAATGTCAAATTCTGCCAGAAAAGAATCAACACTAGGTGAAATAGTAAATTTAATGTCCGTTGATGCACAAAGGTTTATGGATTTGACAGCATACATAAATATGATTTGGTCTGCGCCATTACAAATTATTTTAGCACTAACCTTTTTATGGGAGAAATTAGGTCCAGCTGTACTTGCTGGATTAGCTGTTATGATTGTTCTTATTCCTATAAATGCGTTAATTGCAAATAAAGTAAAAACATTACAAATTCGGCAAATGAAAGACAAAGATGAGAGAGTTAAATTAATGAATGAAGTTCTTAATGGAATAAAAGTATTAAAATTATATGCTTGGGAACCATCTTTTGAAGAACAAATACTACGCATTAGAAGGAAAGAAATACAAGTATTAAAAGAAGCAGCATATCTAAACGCAGGAACAAGTTTTATTTGGTCTTGTGCGCCATTTTTGGTATGTTAATTATGATATTTTATATTCTACAATAAACAACTTATTAAGTTTTATTGAATTTTTTTTTTTTTTTTTTTTTTTTTCTTCAAATGAAAGGGCATTAATGTAAAATAAATTTTCAGGTTTCATTGGTATCCTTCGCTACTTATGTACTTATAGACAAAAATAATGTCTTGGATAGTGAGACTGCATTTGTTTCACTTAGTTTATTCAATATTTTACGATTTCCTCTTTCTATGTTACCAATGATGATAGGTAATATAGTTCAGGTAATGCCAAAATGAATTTACAACATAACAAAAATTAAAGTTATTATTTTAAATATAACTAATTAATACTATAATTTTAATATTATGTTTTTTTAGGCTTATGTTTCCATTAAACGTATCAACAATTTCATGAACACAGAGGAACTTGATCCTAATAATGTACATCATGATCAATCTGAATGTAGGTCAATTGTAAAATATTATATCATTTATTTCGTATGTGAGAAATATGATTTTGATTTTACTTTTTAGTACATCCATTAATTATTGAGAATGGCAGTTTTGCTTGGGATATGGAAAGTAGTGATAAACCAATCTTAAAAAATATCAATATGAATATAGAACAAGGCCAGTTAGTAGCAGTAGTTGGATCAGTTGGATCTGGAAAGAGTTCTTTAATATCAGCTTTTCTTGGGGAAATGGAAAAATTAAATGGTCGTGTTAATACAAAAGTAAGTATTTAAATTACTTTGTTAAATAATGTAATTTTAATATTTCAAATTTTTTTTTTACTTATTATGTATATTGATAGGGTTCTATTGCATATGTTTCTCAACAAGCCTGGATACAAAATGCAACTTTGCAAGATAACGTTTTGTTCGGAAAACCTTTAAACAAAGCTTTATATAATCGAGTTATAGATGCATGTATGTTAGGTCCAGATCTTCAAATGTTACCTGCAGGAGATCAAACAGAAATTGGTGAAAAGGGTATAAACTTATCTGGAGGTCAAAAACAAAGAGTTGCTTTAGCCAGAGCAGTATATAATGAATCAGATATATATTTCTTGGATGATCCTTTAAGTGCTGTAGATGCTCATGTGGGAAAACATATTTTTGAAAATGTGGTAGGCCCTAGTGGTCTGTTAAAGAAAAAGACAAGGGTACACATTACACATGACATTGTCTATCTACCTGAGGTTGACAATATCTTTGTTCTTAAAGATGGTGAAATAACAGAAAGTGGAACTTACAAACAGCTTATGGACAAAAGGGGTGCATTTGCTGAATTTCTAATGCAACATTTACAAGAAGGTATGCATCAATTTCCGTATAATTTTTAATGGCTTAAATAGGTCATTAATATAAAATTATATTTTTCCATGGGTCTTAGTTGGAAATCGTAAGTTAGTGAAAAAGTAATTACGAATTTTTTTCTATTTCTATTTATGCTATTCTTAAAATATTATGTTGCACTCGGCTTTAATATTTATTTATTAAAAGCAAAAGTATTTTACACATGAGTAGTAGCTTAGATTCACTAATTGATTTGTTAAAGAGTGTAAATTAAATCCATGATTGCAGCATATATTATAGTATTATTATAACATCATCGTAAAAAAAAATGCATGAAAAATTTTTCAAATACTTTAATTAATAATACTTATACCTAGCAGTGTTTCAAATCCTTTATTAAAAAAATAATATTTTATTGAGTATGTAGCAATATTAATTAACCTAATACTAAAATATAGTATAAATTGACCCTAAATTAGCTTCTTCTGGTTATGCCTTTATCGTTTTAATATTAATCAATGTTAAAATATATTAATTATTGTAAAATCGACCTGACAAATTTGAAACAGTGCACACTGATGATGGTTCGGATCCAGATTTACATGAAATTAAGCAGCAATTGGAATCAAAAATGGGTACACAAGAATTACAAGAAAAATTAACACGTGCTAGGTCAAGAATTTCAGAAAGTCAAAGTGAATCAGGCTCTATAACTGATAGAAGATCATTAAATGGTTCTTTGAAAAGGTAAGATAAATATTAAATAAAAGTTATATTTATATAAACATATTTTATCATCTGCATAGGCAATATTCTACAGAAAGTCAACAGTCTGGAAACTATCTAACTGGAAATAGTATAAAGGAAAAAGGTGTATTACAGCCAAAGATAGGTGAAAAATTAATTGAAGTAGAGAAGGCTGAAACTGGCAGTGTAAGAGAATGAATCATTATATATATATATATATATATATTATAAATAAAAATACTTTGATATTCGAAAATTGAAGATCCATTTCTAAATTAGGTAAAATGGAAAGTGTATTCTCACTATTTAAAATCTATTGGATGGTTCCTATCTATATCTACAATAGTTATGAATGCTGTTTTCCAATCATTCAGTATTGGATCAAATATTTGGCTGAGTGCATGGTCAAATGATAATATGACTTCTGCGGATGGTAAATCCATAAATGATGAAGCAAAACGAGACATGTATCTTGGAGTATATGGAGCTCTTGGTCTTGGACAAGGTATGTTACAAAAATTATATTAACTCCATATTTTATTTTATAAAGTTGACAGATAAGATTTCGTTTATTTCCTGTAAGATTTGAGTATTTTCATGGAAGTATATTTTATTCAGGTAAGCATTTTTATGTTGTGTTATCGTATATATTATTAATATAAATACAGAAGCCGATTATTTATTTGTGCCGCTAACAAATCATAACTTTGACTCGTGCTGTTTTATAATTGTGTTATTGTACAAAAAGGGCATGTACCTTTACATATTTTTATGGGGATATTTATGTCCATATCAACCTAATACGAAAGTTATGCATTCTGAAAAAATTTATTTTGTCATTACTATATTAAATTATATTTCTCTTTTTATAACAGAGGGTTTTATTTCTTAATTATTCCAAAATTATTTCTAAAAACGTATTGCCACACATTATTCGAAAATATATGTTAATCAGATGTTAAGTTCTAAGTGGTAGTGCGAGTGTGGTTTGCTGTGTCAATAAAGCATTCTTATAATACTTATATTATAAAACTTCTGCTTTCTAGTAGCATATGTTTGAACACAAATATGTTATTATTGATATCTATTAACTAAATCTATTTTTGCATGTATCTTCTTTTATATCTTTTACTTAAAATATTTTCGATTTCTTATAACATAGAATAGAGAAATTTAAATTAAAATTTAGATGTTTATAGAATATATGTTTGAAGCTTAATATTAAATATTAAATATGAGCATGAAGTAGCTGAATAACAAATTTCATCTATTTGTATATTAAAAAAAATATAAAATATTCTTGCATAAGTAAAGATGGATGTATATACCAAATTATGGAAATCTATATTTCTGTGTTCTTTTTAGTTAGAAACTATGTTTTTGTAGTTAATTTTGGAATTATTTTGCAACTGAAATATTATTATCAATAATATCAACAATTTGTTGCACAGACTTATGTTGGACTTTACAAATTATTAACAAACATGGTGCTTAAACTTTTAATATTCGAAAAATTAAATGTGTACATAAAGGCTTCTGTTTTCATTTTATGACAAAAATCGTACAGATATTTCTACATTCTGCGATAATACTTTCATAATTGGTATACTTGTAATTGAAATTATTTAAATAATTATATTATATAAAAAAAAAAAATTATATTAAGAACTTTTAATACGCGATAATAATTGCATTTATTTCATACTACAATTCATTTGTTGCAATAAGTTACAATTAAATTTCAGCGACTTTTGTGATGCTTGCACAGCTGGCGTTGGTTATTGGCTGTTTAAGGAGCAGTAAATTGCTGCATTCAGAATTGTTATTTGCCACACTGCGATCGCCTGTCGGATTCTTTGATACTACTCCATCTGGCAGAATATTAAATCGTTTTGGAAAGGACGTTGATGTAATAGACAACGTTCTGCCACCAAATATTAGGGCCTGGTTATTTTGTCTAGCGTCGGTATGTGAGATTTCAAATTAATCTCACAGAATAGATAGAGTTCTTTTTATTTTGTAAAAATTACACACCTATGTTGCTTAAAATATCACTACTAAGAATAATGGTCCACCAATGGGTACAAATGTAATTAATTTATGAAAGCAAAATGTAGGAAAACTGACATCTTAAGTTCTTTGTGGTTTTTCATTAATAGCTGTTCTGTTATAGATGTAATGGACTAATAGTAAAAAGAATATGTAGTAACAAATTATGTAGCTTTTAACTTTTGATAGAGTAATATTTAGTTTCTTCTGCTTTGTTCAATCGCTATATAATTTATTTATTGCTTTTACTATAACTTTGCATAATACAATTTGTTTTCTTTTCATTTGTAATGCACCTCTATTCATGTGTGATTGCAATCAGAAACTTACACATTATACTGGGCAGGTGATACGCTATAATCAAAACTGTTGTTCATTTTTTATGCCATCAAATTGATTATGAAATGACGTAAATGTTAATATAATTGTCAATTTAATGTCTACCAAAGTTGTCACCAATCATTGTAGGCCTGACAGTACTTGGAACGGCGTTTTTCGCGGCAAAGGGGATGGTAATCGCTTCCACGTGTCTCTTCCAGAAAACAATGTGCCATGTTCTTCACAACCCGATGTCGTTCTTTGATCAAACGCCAACTGGTCGCATTCTTAGTCGACTCGGTAAAGACACCGATGTTGTTGACAATATTCTACCAGCCATACTGCATTCTTGGATCTCTTGTCTCTTTCGGGTATGATATTTTTCACGTTGAAATTACAACGTTTAACAAATATTGATTCTTAAAAAATTATTACAAATGAAAATTTCTAATCAGTCAATATTATGTTGTTGACTTGTTATAAGCAATTGCTTGAATTGTTGATCTTAATGTGCTAATTGAGGTACATGTTTTCCATGACTTATCATTTTTTATCAAAGTTTACAAATATTTAATTTCAAAATCAATTCTTGAAATTTGACTTCAGCTTAAGTATAATGTCTATAAAGTGTACTGGTATTCTTATTGCTATTATTTTACTTTAAATTGCTTGTATGGAAATCGATTATTTCTAATGTTTTAAATATCTTTTATTACACTTCGTGTATTTAATTTTATTAAAATCACTCAGTGACAACTTCTGAGTTCAATTGTTCAAATTAATTATTACAAACATCATCATCAGCTTTAAATTACAGAAAAATAATTCTAAAATATATTTTAAAATTAGGCCAATGAATTTATATCATATTGCATGTTGATTATTGATGTTTGGTTCTATGAGTTTTTCTTTTTATATTAAAGAAACAAATAATATTTATATAGATTGCATAATATTCAGTATAACTAGATTATAATAAAACTATATTTGTTCATAATACATAGTCATTTAATAATACTATTTGTTCATATCTAAAAAAAAACAAAATTAAATTCTTATTTATTTGAATAAAAATAACTTGATTATTTTTGATATTATAAAATAGATAATATCAAAAATTATATAATAATACATATATATATATATATATTTTGTATACCACATAAGTATATCATAAATGTACGAGTTAACTACTTGTTAATTATATATTTAAAAAATATATATTTATAGGGTACATGTTAGATAAAATTTATTAGTTGTCCTGTACAGTTGAAATACATGTTTAGCAAAGTTTTTTGCAAAAATACATTCAATTATTCCAAATAATTTCGAAACGTAATGCTTTATATGTTAATATGTATAAGGGCGCATAAAAAGTTACTTCTATATTATCATATAAAAAATTACTAAATATATATATATATATAAAGTCCATATATAGTACATTTTCAAATTATAGTAATATAATTTACTATTTAATTAACGCGCGCGTATATGTCGTATGTATGTCTATTTACGAATATTTTCAATACTTCCGAATTATCGTTTTATAAAATTAGTAATATTTATTTATAAATATATTTTATAACTATTTATGGAAAAACAGTATGGAACTTGTTGATAATTTGATATTATTTTTAATATACTAAAGATGTCAGTTTCATTGAAGGAATAATGGCTTTTTTATTAGATTCTACATTAGGACAAATCAATTAAATGAATACTTCTCACATTCATATATATATATATTTTTTTTGGGGGGGGGATGTAATATTTATAGATTCATTATAATAATATACATAACAATTTCATATTTATTTGGTATTAATGATTGAAAATATATTTTGTTATGAATATTACTTAAATGAAATAATTATTTAATACTATTACTGTACGTACATATAAAATATAAGATATCATATATGATTATGATTATATATATATAAAATGCATGTAATATCATAAAATATTCAAATATTATAAAACTGTCTAATTAAAATCAAATTCATATTCATATTTCATTTGTAAATATATCATGGGACACATCTTGAACTGACTGTATGTGCCAATATATTTAAAAAAAAAAAAATAATTTATTGTATTTTAAATGTGTAATTTTTTTAGCAATTAAGGTAATGGACACAATTATACATGTAATGTATTTATTTAAAGGTAGTAATGCTTGTGCTTGTTATATTTTTAATACTGTATATTTGCTTGCACTGTTTTTACTGTCTTTTAGAAATGTTTTTGTTTGTTTGTTTGTTTGTTTGTTTTTTTTTTTTTTTTTTTTTTTTTTTTTTTTTTTTTTTTTTTTTTCAAATTCAGTAAAGGTAGTTCCCATTTTTATGAATTGATTTGTTCCAATCTCTCTTTCATATTGTGAAAAGTTATATTTCCCATAAAGACAATGTAATGAAAATATTCTTTATTCTTAACAATTCATTTTTCTTTTTGAAAATTTTAATAATGTTAAATTAAAAAAAAAAAAGGAAAGATTTTTTAAATATTATATTATTTAAAAAAAAAAAAATGTAATGCTGTCGTTCATAAAATATAAATTCATAAAATTGGAATTATCTGTGCATATGTTAATCTGTTCTTGAAAAATATTTTCATTATACTTTGCATGTCACAGCAAACTTCACCCCCTCGCATAACATGAGACGAACAAGAATTAAATAAATCAAATATCAGTTTGAGAAGTTATAAAGAAAAGAATATTTATTTTATGTCAAATCATTGTTTGCATATTCATTATTTATAATGTGGCTTATAAAATTTTCAAAAATATTGTGTTCCAAGATATTGTTATAAAAATTTATTAATATTATCCAATGATTACAATTGATAAAATTCTATTCATTGAAAATAATATAAACCTGTGATTTTTTAAAAATCTTATGTTTATGTAATATAGCATTGGATCCTTAAAATCGTTGACCATCTACAATATGGTTACAATGAAAGCTATCAATGTCTGATGTTGTAGCGATGGCGAGTTTTTTCTGCGATTTGGCACCTCAGCTGGGTTGCTGGCTGGCTGCTCGCCAGATGCACATAATGATGCTGCGTGCTGTGATGCGTGCTCCATTGACCTTCTTTGATACAACACCTACTGGTCGTATTATCTCCAGGTTTGCTAAAGATGTCGACGTACTGGATACATCTCTTCCCCCACAAATTTCTGATAGCATCTATTGTCTTTTCGAGGTAATTTTTGGAAGAGATCTGAATCCAAAAAATTAACTTCTTGAATGTTTCATATTATTTTTATATAGATTTTCTTGAACAGGGACTCACAGAGTTTACTTCACTATCTTTAAATAGAAATTCAATATTTGTATATTATTTATTATATTTTTATTTGAAAGCACTAGTACATATATACAGGTATTTGGATTCTAACAAGATATATATTTTATACAATTATTATAATTACTTTCGATAATATAAAAATGTGAATAATGAAATTTATATACTATTAAGTTATTAATTGTATTTTGCATTTTATGAATCGTAGTTTTATATGGATATTTATTTATGCAGTAGTTTTATATGCATATTTATTCTTTATAAAAATTAAACAAGTATAATTGTGTCCGTTTTATAAATGCTTATTGTGTGAATTCTATGTATTATAAAAAATTAAACATGCTAGATGTGTTCCTGTGATGTACGATGAATGACAGGGCACAATTTTGAATTTGTATACATATATATATATGTATATGTTTATGTATATGTATATGTATATATGTTATATGTGTAATAACACATATATATTTATGTATGTATGTGAGTGCGTGTAAAAAGAATAATAATTGTGTTTAAGGTACATATTGGTGGACCTATGGCATATATTTATCAATCGTGTTCTGCCATGTTATGGGTGTCTCGAAAGACATGGGTGTTTTATTTTATCAGATTGTGCATGTGTGATATTTCTATCTTTCTTATGTGAAATTATTTTTTTTTTGCTTCGAATATCATAAATTATCCCCATAATATACATAATATATTATAATTTAAATTTGTTGCTTTTATATATAATATTTTATGATCAATAGCTGATTATATCTCACATAATAATAAATATTTTATTTTTATTTTTATAGAAACAAAATATATAAATTTAATTTAATTATTTTAAAATATATATTCCTATTACAGGTAATAGCAACTCTGTTCGTTATCAGCTTCAGTACTCCAGAATTTGTTTCTGTGATCATACCAATAGGACTAATTTATTACTTCATACAGCGCTTCTATGTCGCTACTTCGCGACAATTGAAACGTTTGGAATCTATATCAAGATCTCCTATATATTCACATTTTAGTGAATCTGTAACTGGTATGCAGATGTTTTCTACTACATATATATTCTTTATAAAAAAAAAAAAAAAAGAAAATAATGATAATGAAAATGAAAATTAATACATATAGACATATACTTAAATTTTCAGGAGCTCAAACAATTAGAGCATTTGGTGTCCAGGATAGATTTATACATGAATCAGAAAGCAAAGTAGATTTTAATCAAGTTTGTTATTATCCTGGTATAATTGCAAATAGGTATATATATATATATATATATTTAATGTGTACTAAGTTTTTAATTAAAAATAACATAATTGTAATAATATATTCAATATATAATACAAATATTATAGATGGCTTGCAATACGGTTGGAGATGGTTGGAAATTTAATTATATTCTTTGCTGCATTATTTGTTGTATTAGGAAGAAATACTATTAGTGCCGGTATCGTTGGATTATCTGTCAGTTATGCTTTACAGGTAAAATTATTTTTATATCAAAAATATTGTCGCGTTTTTTTTTTTTTTTTTTTTTTTTTTTTTTTTTTGTTTTTTACAATTATCACGTATTAAGTTATGTTATAAAAATAATATGATAAAATCAAATTATATATATATATCTTTTCAGATTACACAAACTTTAAATTGGCTTGTACGTATGACTTCTGATGTAGAAACAAATATTGTAGCAGTAGAGAGAATAAAAGAATATGGCGAAACTCCTCAAGAAGCACCTTGGGTAAATCCTGAGAATGTTCCTCCAAAAGAATGGCCTGCAGAAGGTTATGTTGAATTTAAGGATTACAAAGTCCGTTATAGAGAAGGATTAGATCTTATTCTCCATGGTTTAACATTTTCTGTTAAGGGAGGAGAAAAAGTCGGCATTGTTGGTAGAACTGGTGCTGGCAAATCTTCCTTAACATTATCTTTATTTAGAATACTTGAAGCAGCAAGTGGCAAAATCATTATTGATGGTATTGATATTGCTACTTTAGGTCTTCATGATCTTAGAACTAAATTAACAATAATACCACAAGATCCAGTATTATTTTCGGGAACTTTAAGAATGAATTTAGATCCTTTCGATCAACATACAGATGATGAAGTATGGAGAGCATTGGAGCGCGCTCATCTTAAATCTTTTGTTCAAAGTACTAACAAAATAAATTTTTATAAATTTTTGCATATAGAAAAAATTTAATACATAACCGTGTAACATTTTTTTTTTTTTTTTTTTTTTTTTTTTAATATTTCATTTTAGATTTATTCAATGGTTTGCTTCATGAAGTATCTGAAGGAGGTGATAATCTCAGTGTGGGCCAACGACAATTGATATGTTTAGCACGAGCCCTTCTTCGTAAAACCAAAGTTCTCGTATTAGATGAAGCAACAGCTGCAGTTGATTTAGAAACTGATGATTTAATTCAAAGAACAATTAGGGAAGATTTTAAGGATTGCACAGTTTTAACAATAGCACATAGGCTTAATACAATTCTTGACTCTGATAAGTATGTATTATGTTCTTATTTGTTATATATTATTTTGTATATGAATAATTTATAAATGATATATTTTACAGAGTTATTCTACTAGATAAAGGACTCATTATTGAATATGATTCTCCCGAGGTGCTACTTCGAAATTCATCCAGTGCATTTTATAGTATGGCAAAAGATGCAGGGCTGGTAGCTTAATAATTACATATACATCACAATACTTTGATAGACTATCAAACAAATAAAACAGAGGTTTTATTAAATAAATCCTCCAATCAAAGAAAGAAAAAGCATTGATAAAAAGCTGTGAACAAATTATAATCATTATAATTTACACTATACTATTATCTATATATAGATACGTTCAAAATATTTTTTAAGAGAAATTTAACATCATACTTAATCAATGTCAAGCACAGCTTAATTTTTTAAATAGTTTAGATACATGTTTGTTATTTAAAATTACTGCCATTTTTAGTAGTGCATAATGCACTTAATGGAAAAAAATCTACTTATAGAAACAATTATTGCTACAACATTTTTCCTATTTTAGCACAAAAGATAATTATTTCTAGAATTAATATTATTTATTATTTATGTGTTTACCAATTTTTTTTTTGCAGCTAATTTCTAAGAAAGATTTCAACATTGAATTTGAAGCAGAATTAATTCCGCCAACATACATAAATAATATAAAATTCTGTTGTGTAAATTAAAGTTCATCTGTCAAATTACTTATATAAAAAAAAAAAAAAAAGAAAAAAAAAAGTTATAAAAAGAAAAAGAATAATATTTCGATAGCAAAAATTTCATTTCTAATTTATTATTCTTGTAAATTGATAAAATTTTATACAGTATCTAACAGATTTTACATTTATAACAATTGTAATTTATCAACAAGCAACATATAGCATGCTTAGTTTCATGTGATCGTAAGAAGTTTAATTTGTTATTATTACTAATATAAAAGAAAAGAAAAAAAAAAAGAATATATATATATATATATATATATATATATATATATATATATATATATATATATATATATATGATATTAGAATCGATACCAATATAATTCTCTTATAACTATACTTTTGTGGCAAATAAACTTTAATTTACTAACGAATTTTGTCTATGCAAACAGTGATAGTTCATATTTGCACTTATAAATTGATTAACTATTTTCTTTTATACTATATTTTGTGTGATTGATAAATGATGAATGCTTTGCATATATTTACTATTAAATCCATCCAGTGCCACATTCTATCAAAACTATTCAAATATTAGCAATAAATGAATAAACTAAAATACTTTGTTATATGTGCAGTTCAAGTTTAAAGAGGTGGCATTGGAAGGATATAAAACTACAACAATGCAAAACAAAATGTTTATTTTCTTGTAAGCCTGTGAAATTATTGAAAAAAAAACCCTGTATGTGCGCTAAATTTTGTAGATTAAATTTATACATTTCTTTATTGCAGAATAATTTACGTATTATTTACTATATAGCATTTATGTACGAGATTAGATATAACAAACATTACAATGCATTTAAAATACCTCAAATAACATTCTTTAAATTATAAGTGAATTAGAGGGATTAGAATCGAATTAATTTTTAACATTATTTCAATAAATATAAAATAGTTCTTTCTATGTTTGATACAAATTTTTAATGCAATTATTGTTAACAAATTTAATGAATTTATTAAATCAATTAAATCAATATTTATTGAATGAATATTATTAAAGAAATATTTATTATAATTTTATTATATCCCCTACTTCCATAAACATTGTAATTGTAATTATATATTATTCTTTTGTGCAAACTTTCGTATTAACAAGTTTATTATACATTTTATGTATACATGTGTATATATATATATAAATATTATATATATATATATATATATATACATACATACATACATACATATACACACATGTAATGTAACGTGGTAATATTTTTTATTACACAACAATTCCTTTTTACATAACATTAACATAAAAAAAAAGTCAATTTATTGCAAAGTATAGTTCTACGTATAATAAATTCTGCCTTAAAGTAATGTATAAACGTGATTATAGTTATCTTCCTCATGATTTAAAATAAGATTATAATTATAAGGAATTAGATGTAACATAAAAAAAAAAAAAAATCACATCTGAATTTGTTACCGAACAAAACGGGTAAAGACCGTAGTGATTAACTTTATTTATGGTTTATTCAAGAAATGAACATAACTTGCCACAATGATAAATCTATGCTCGAACTCGAAGCACAGACTGTGATGTTGCATTATATTTTATTGAAACCTCTGTTATGTGAATAGATAAAATCATTTTCAGAATATTTATTTTCAATTTCTATATTATGAGTTATATGTACCGTGAACTTTACATTACATATACCTTGTGCAAGCAGAAAAAAAAAATCTTCATAAATGGATCAATTTGTTTAACGATATTGATAATTATCATGATGATAATAATAACAATAATGATGATGATGATGATAATAATGTAATAGGAAGTTACATATTCGAATAGTTGTAACAAGGAAATAAGAATATCAATTTAACTTATACTTTATGAGAAATAATGCATTGATTATGCAGTTTTGAAATAGCAGGCCTAGTCTACCTTAATAATTCGATAAATATGTATATAAAACTCAGGATGAAAGTACTTTATTTAGAATGTATTGTTACAGGAAAGATAAAACACACACACACACACACATACACACACAATTTGTGTATTACTTTTTATAATAATAAGCACTTATATACTATCTATAATTCTATATATAATAATGTGAAGAAGGAAAAAGTGCTTTCTCGTAATAAATATCGCATTAATTATCAACTTATTAATCATCTACGAACGTGTAATTCGTTCGAATGAACATATTATTTTTGTCTATGTTTTGTTCATTAATTAAGCTAATAATTATGTAATAATGCATACTTACTTATAATGTAAAAACAATATATGAGAGTAAATGTCAGCATTTTTAACATAAATTATAAAACAATTGTTAACACTAATTCAAACATTTCTTGCTATTTTTTTTTTACACTTACCTTCAAGGATACGATTAGATTAAATGTGCAATTAAATGCAATTACATTCAATTTAATCTTAAGTGCGATTAATCTTGTACACTAATATATATGTTACTATAAGTAAAATGTGTGTTGTATGTGTGTGTGCTACGTATCATAAAAACACACATACATAAAAAAAAACGCATGACTAGTGCATTGCACGAAAATATATATACGATCGCGTGATGTGTAATTTCAAAATTCTATATTTTATGAAACAGTTATAGTTCATTATATATATCGTCTAATTTCTCATTTCAATTTTTTCATCTATTAAATAACTATCTATTACACTATTTTCACGTTCGATGTAAATTGAAATATATATATATGTATGTATGTATGTATGTATGTATGTATGTATATATATATATATATATATATATTTAGTTCCTTGAATTTACTTATAATCACATAATCATAGTGAATACAAAAAATACTTTATTTTGCTTATCTATTCCACATTGTAAATTGATACTTCATTAATCTTTGCATCTTACAATAGTAAAAAAATATAATAAACCGCATAGTATTTGGTTTATAAGAAAACTATTAATACTTTTAATACTTCTAAAACTTATAAGAAATAAAGGATTAATAAATTTAATAATTACAATAAATACTTCTTTCAATTGTCTATAAAGGAGCCACAAAAGCAGAAAGTACATCATGATTTTGATTTATTAAAGACAATAATTATAATTAAATCTAAGACTGCTAACAATTTAACAAATTTGCATAATGGACACGGCGCAATTGTTTATCAAATACTGAATATTTTTTGCACGAATATATTACAATATAATCGTATATAAATGAAAAAAAAAAAAAAATGAAGGTAAACATTCTTTTTTAAAAATACATATTTTTTGAATATGAAGAAGTTATATTTATAGGTTTATTTATGTGTATGTATATGTACACATATGTTTCTTGTATGTGTTTCTTATATGTTTCTTGTGGAGATATGACTTGCAAAATAATAAATATAACATCAAATTGTTTTTTTCTTTTTTTTTCTTTCTTTTTTTTCTTTCTTTTTTTTTTTTTTTTTTGAATAATCTTAGAAAATAATTTAATCAGAATATTTTGTAACATTATTACAAAATATATTCATTATATTACCTACACTTCTTACATCTACATAAAAACTATATAAATTATAATATACTAGTAGATATATTTGAAAAAAAAAAAAAAAGGAAACAATAAAAATGGATTTATATCTTATGAAGTTATAAGAAGTGTTAGGATCATAAAAGTAATGTCATATATAAAGTATTTCTTATAGAAATAGTCATACAAAATAAATTACCAATATACAAATTTCAATTTTATTGCAATGTATTACGCATAGCTCCACAGTACAAATAAAAAAAAAATGTCAATTAGTTCTGGGGGAAAAAAAGGTTTTTACAAATGTATGAAAATATTACCATTACTTCTTCAATACATATACCAAATAACATTAAATAACAATTTTTAAAATTTGCGAGGCTCCTGTAATCATCTAAAGATTGAAACTAATTGAATATATTGCATACACACAAAAATGTATATAACTCAGGTAGATACATTTACGTATGTGTTTATGTACATTAGTACTAGTAAATTTTTTTAATTGAGTGTTAACTTATAAGATAACATATTTTATACTAACTCTAAATCAAGCATTATTTATCTTTTTTACTTAATTCATCTTTTGAACGATCTTTGATAGATCGTTGTTTTTTATCATTAACTAATTGAGCTTCCATTTCACCTGAAAAACCAAATTCATTTACTCTTGAATGATCAGTCTTATATATCCATCTCTGATATAAAAATATAAAGAAAACTATATCATCCCGGAAGCAACCAATTCTATAAAGTGTTGGCATTTTTATTACAAATGCAAAGATATCATCAATGAAAGTATTAAGGAATTTATATGACATCATACGCCAAGGAAGATGGGCCACACTTTTAAGTTTATAATTTATAAATAATTGTGGTGTCATCATGATAAAGCCAAAAGTTAATAAAAATCCATATAACATATTCAGTATCCAAGAATACCATCCCTTATGTTCTAGATACATTAAAGAATAAATTGCATAACCTCCTATGAGTGGAAAAAGAGCCCATGACAGATATTTAAATGCATGCCTATCGTACTCTTTCGTGGAAGATTCCACATATGAACCTTTATCATGGAAGGATATTTTCGGAAAGACATTAAATATTCTTGATTCTCTATCAACAGTAATATCTATGACTTTGTTAATTTTCCATATTTCAATACACAAACCTATAGCACAACTAATACGAACTACTGTATTTGTTTCATTATCTAACACATAAAGTAGAATAACAAGTGATTGAAAAACATTGAAAAAGACAGATCGTACTGATAATCCTTCCAAAGATTTACGATTATTCCAAAATTGAATATCTAGAAATAGATAAATTAGAATTAATAAATCATAAGTATAAAATATGTAGATTGATATTAACTCACCATTTTTAAATGCTAAAAATTCAAATACACTATGTAAAATTGATACAATTATAGTCAATCCCAACAAATAAGGATTTGTTTCTAATAATGTTTCTTTCAAAGTGTCCTGATCCGTATCATCTTCGTCAGACGTATCTCCTAAAAAAATAAAAAAGTAATTCAGAGTATTTTTTCAGATTTAATTAAAAATTTTCACAATGCTTATATTATTGCATACCTAAAACTGAAGAAGACCATTTGTTCCTTATAGATTGAGCTGCATAGATTTGCCATTTGAATAATGAAAGAGGTTGATATAGCAATCTAAGCTCTAATTCTTTTACACTATTGTTTAATGGTTGATAATCACGTTGCATATTCCAAAAATCATTCATATATATAACTGGTGTATAATATGATTTTCCAGGCAGGAAATTTATATCTACATATATTATTCACAAATTAATTTTAGTGATATTCATAATTGTTTGTTTTTCTATTATATCATAATTTATAAATATTACTCACATTCATCTAAAGGTTGTGGTACTTGTCCATACATCCAATTTGTTTGGTCAGTCACTAAATTAACAGTTAAATTTGGATGCCAATGTGAGACATATTCTTGATCCATTATCTCTGCTTTCTATCAAGATAAAAATTTATATTAAAAATTTTATCTTTTCTATGTTCATAATACTCATTAAACATTGGAAGAAATCTATTTACTTACTTGTATTTCTTCTTTAGTTGCTGTTGTTTCGCCAGTTAATAAATTATGTCTTTTTTGATATTTAATTTTTTTAAATTTATTTAACATCTTTTTTCTATACGACATATGATCACCGGCATAAACATTTTTGCCGGCTTTAGGATTTGGAGATTTACCAGTTTTAGTGATATATACATGAAGATAAATAGAACCATTATTTTGTAGTTTATCTGATGGAGTAAAAGTATAATGCAGATTTCTAGAACCATCATTATTTTGTCCACTATACCAATCTCCATAAATCAATCCTTGTTCTAGCCATATTAATGCTTTTGGATCATCAAATTTAAAATCTTCAGCTTCGGACAAATAAATATGTAGATCAAATGATGTTCCATTCTCAAATATATTTACGGCTTGTAATTTTGGAACATTATTGCCATTATTAAGTGATGCAGAATTATTGTCTGGTTGATTACGCTTTAATAGAAAACTGATGAAATAAACAATCAGTGCTCTAATGATTAAAGATTTTAATATTGCAAAAAAGGATTCTAAACGGGTAGGTTGATATTTCTTTCTTTCTTCTTCTACCTCCGCATTGATCTGTGAAAAATATAAAATTCAGAATTATTATCTTTTCTATTATCTGTAATAAAAATATATATGTATATAAGAAGAAAGAAAAGAATAAGATTTTTCTATAATTACAATCATATAATAAATTTAAAGCATATTATTTTCATATATAATAAATAATAGTTCTTTTAATTCTGATTAATATATTATACATTTTACAGACAATAGATATTCTCATTCTAAATACAATTTTTTGATAAATATCCATAATATGACGTCGTCAAATGACAATGACTTTAATATTATTTGAATGTAATAATAATATATATTTGATAAATTTTTAACATACATCTCTTTCTTCATTATTTGATTCGGTTGAAACTACATCACCATTTTGCTGATCATTATCCATCTTTTTTTTAACATCTACTTCTAGCTGATCACAATCGTCATCGATATTACCCACCATCGCAGATAAAGTCTTAATGAAGATTAGAATCTTCCTTCTGCATAAATCTATGATTTGTATACTACTGCTATCTGGTATTAGTTTTCCGTACTAAACTTAGCACACAAATACACATATACACGCATACACATATTTGTATAAAATATGCTGAGTCAAAAATGTCGTCAATGTGTCACACAGACAAGATAAGTATATTATTTTAACGTAACATTAATTTTATATCGAATATATGATCACGGAAGCATAACAAAATACTAAATACTAAATAATGCTTTAATACATGTTAGCAAACCTTCATCATAAAATTATTTATTTATCACTAATATTTGCTTTAAATTATTTGTCTCTATTTAACAATCTAATGTTGTTAGACCTGAACTGTATAAAGTATTATTACTAACAGAACTTTATGCTATTGCAAAACCAATATTTGGTTTGTTTATCGCGTATACATATATATATATATGTATATAATTTTTTATTTTTTTTTTTTTAAATACATTTGTATAAATACGAATATATAAAAAACATTGTACACTTATTTATTTATTTATTTTATTTTTTTTTTTTTTTTTTCTTTTTTCCATTTATATTACGACATATTGTTGGTTATTTAGTGACGGCATTATATAATGTTTGTACCTATATAGGTATAATTTTTGGTTTTTATTTCATATTTTTGTTACCAACTATCACAATGTATAAATGTTGGCATCTTTTAATATTTAGTATCTTATTTTATTTATATTTTACAAAAATTCATTTACATGTACATATGCTCATATAATTATTTAATTCCTTTCTCTATAATTTTTTAATATTTCTGATTAAACATTTAAATCAATTTTTCCAATTAAAAACATATAGATTATATTTTTTATATTTTGTATTTTCAATATATATACGATATACATATATACGAGTTTAAAAGTATTTCTAAAGATAATAAAATGTTCGAAGAAGACATAAAACGTTTTAAGAAATAAGAAAGATGGAAAAATGATTATATTATGTTATATATGTGATAAAACAAATCTCTTATAATGTTTTTCTCAAAATTTCGAAGATTTTTAATATGTTAAAGAAAAACTTAATGCTTTCACGGCCGTTATTATGTTATAATGTGATCAGTCGCTTACGGTATCTCACGTCTGTATGATTCATAACAGCTTTGTATCGAATTTGATATCTTATGTTTATTTAGAGTAAAGGACGACAACATAGGATTAACAAAATCCATCATTAATAGTAAACATTTGAATCTTCTTCTTAGTTGAAAGAAATGATTTATACAATTCATATCAAACTGTATAAAGAATATTATTACTCATTGTTTACAAAATTGACATTCATAAAAACCTGACATATTAGAATACATTGGAATGGCAAGAATGAGAAAAGTATATGCTGACCTATTATCAGATATATTGATATTGATAGTGATAGTGATAAAACGTTAAATCGTAATGACGAAGATAGTGAAAGTGATATTTATGTTAATATCGTTCGATGAGTTTCTTTGCGAAACTTTTTCGATGACGAAAATTCTAATGACAATGATTTTGACGAGAATAGCGAATGCATGAAAAATGATTTTTTTTTTTTTTTAAGGGAATCAGATGTAAAGACAACATCTGTTGATTTAACAGATATAAAGTCATATTTAGCTCTCATTATTAGAGATAGATTTTATAGACATACTCATTAAGGAATCAAATAGGAATTATTATCAAAACGATTCAAATAATAATATGAATAGAAATAAAGTATGGACTGATATAAGTATTATTGAAATGAAAAAAAATTTATTGGTCTTATCATTCCAATGAGATTTGTGTAGAAGTTAAAAGAAAATATTATATTTGTCTACCAATCCATTACTTTATACTTGAATTTTTGGCAATGCAATAATCAAACAATGATTTCAACAGATATGTTGATATTGACATTTTAGTAATAATTAAAAGTGTAAAAATAGACTCAAATAAAATTAAACTTATAATTTTATATTTGAAAGATAAGTTTTTAATAGTATACAAATCAGAGAGAGAATTGTTCCTTGATAAAAGCATTATATTATAGAGAGAAGAACTATTATTTTACAAATACAATCTTATAAAAATTATAAAATGTGGGTTATTGGTTAAAGTATGATCTGTGAAAGTATCATGGAATACATTTGCAATTTAGAAATGTGTTGTGTATAAAAAAGTAAATGTAAATTCTTTTCTAAATTTTGTGATATCATATTATCATATGGACAATTATTATAATAGTATTAAAGTTGCACAGAAATTATTGCATAATAAAAAAGTATTTTGTGGAACTTTAAAAAGAAGTAGAAGTGTGTCAGATTATTTAAAAAAATTTAATTTAAATGAAAATAAAGCAAAATTTTATAAAAAGAATAATGTTATGGTTCAAGCATTGAAGAGAAAAAAGAAACTTTTATATATGATATTGACCATTCATTTTGCAACTATGATTTGAAAGTATATGTCATAAAACAAACAAAAGAATAAAAAAGCCAACTAATAGAATATAAAAAATATATAAAAGGAATGGATTGGACTGACCAAGATTTCTCGTACTCAATTCAATTTTACGTAAAACAAAAAAATAGACAAAAAGATTAGTATTATATTTAATAAACTGTGCATTATTTAATGCTTATCACATTTATAAGAAAGAATTGGAAAATAAGATAATTATCAAAAAGTTTCTATTAGAAATTGCTCACAAATTACTGAACTTTAGTCCAGAAATAGATGAGTCACAAATGAGTAAGTCAAATGTCTATAGAGACATACTATAGAATATATATATATATATATCGTCCATTAAATTCAATTTTAGAATAGTTACTTCATACACAAAAAGAGTTATAAAATACTATCCACAAGATAGGTTGTTTGCTAATATGAGGAAGCAATAAAATAAGTAAAATAATAGGACAAGGTGCCATAAAAAATCTTAGAAATGCCTGCAGAGTATACAGTGCAGCAAAAAAAAAAGAAGTTCAACAGCATACATATGTTTTTTTTGTAACATTCCACTTCATGGAGGTAAATGTTTTGAAAAATATCATATATTACTAAAGTATTAAATTAATAAAAAATATTTATTAATGATAAAAAAGTATTATTATTATCTGTTAAGATTTATATAATAACAGTTTTAATAATTTATTATGACAGTCAGTGTTATCACAATAATCGCGAATAATGAAAACCGCAAACATCTAACCGTGAAAGTGTTAAGGAAAGAACAAAAATAATTATAAATTTATGAGTTGTTTTTAAAAATATTAAATTTAAATTTATACATATTTACATGAATTTTATTTATAATAGTATATTATTTTAAATCATATAAAAATATACTTATTAAATAGATTCGTAGCGCAAATTATTAAATTTATTCTGTCCACCTATGTGAACAATGTTGATTTGTACATACATAATATAATCTCATTTCTTCTTCTGCTCTCCTGGTTTGAGCTTGGAAAAATACAGCTTCTCTGTGATTACATTTAGGACAGGGATGGTCCTCTGTTCTTGGTAAAGTAGGATCAGATATAACATCAGCAACGATGTGTGTCAGTTCACTAAGGTTAAAAATGACAATTTAACAAATTTATGAGATAATAGATAATGTAATATAATCGTGTATTATTGATACGGGTTAATACATACTCAATTTCGTGCATAATTTTGTTTACATATATACAATTACTATCAGCTAATTGTTTAAAATCACAATTCCTGCACTGTAAATATAATTTTTTTAAGGTTAAGTTCTCCATCAGTTCTTTAATGATACAATATTATTGAATTTTTAATTAACAAATACTAACCGCATACATAAGCACTTTGTTTTCCTTATCTTCCTTTGGATATAACATATTATTACATTCTTGACAAAATCTAATACCAACAAATCCAGGACCATCATCGTGCGTATCGTATCCCGTCATTTTTGACATCACTATCGAAATGTTTTATGAAATAGAATAATAAAGATATTTCTTAACAGTTTCACTTCATTCGCACTTTACATGAAACATAAAATTTAGTTGCACGTTTCATTCGTATTCATAAAAGTTCGTTATAAGATTAAACAATTTGATTACTAGATGGCATCTATTCGTTTGGTAAGTTTATGTCTGCTTCAGTTTGCTTCAGTTTTCTGTTCCTTTTATATGATTTTAATATAGCTCTTTTTTCAGATTTAATTAATTTTCATGACCAATCAGAAATAAACAATTTTTGAACAAGAAGATTGGTTAAACGTAGATAAATGCACAAATGTCCAATTAAAAGTGACGAAGTTCATTCTGATTGGTCCATATATTTTTTCATTTACATATTCAGTAATAAATAATATTATAGTTAGAAGAATTAACTTTTTATCATTTGTTATGACTTAACAAAATTATATTTCAATTTATAAATAATAATACAGGTATATATAATATATTATTTGACTATATTATATATACATTCAAAAATTAACGTATTTTCCATAACTGTTTAATAAGATTTTTCATTGGTAAATTTCAAATTGATATCTTTGCGCAACAAATATTGTTTATAATGTCCATATATAATATTATATAGTATTGCAATATAATTTATTGTCGACCAAATGTAAAAATATATATTAATTATTTTTCATAACTACATAAAATAGATAAGAAAGATGTGTCAATATATTTTAATTAGAGAGAAACAGAGAGAGAGAGAGAGAGAGAGAGAGAGAGAGAGAGAGAAAGAGACAGACAGAAAGAGAGAGAGAGAGAGAAAGAAAGAGAGAGATACTCCTTTCTAAATTTCTTAAAATTATTTTGATTATTGTTCTGCGCAATGATGGATGCGCACTGTACGTAAATAAAATTTAACGAGCTTTATCATTTTACTTTAATGTATCGATCTAGTTGGACATTTGTAAAATTTTATCATTGTATAATCATTATGTTAGATACGAATGACGAAAGAATATTTTATCCTTTGGAAATATTATGCTTCATCAAAATTTTAGTAACTATGCATCGCGTGTAGGAAGTAGTTAGCGATAATGTCAAAAGGTGCGCTAGTGTTCCACTAAGCTACCCCCAGTCTTACTACCCCCACCCTTCCGTTTCAGCTCCCCTAGCTAGTGCAAATCTCGACGGATGAATGTTTTCTTAAGGGATTCTTCCCGAAACCGACGCGAATTTATAAGAGGAGTCATCTGAGGCTTGTAATTGTGAGTGAAATATTTTATATTAAAATCAATCGTCGAGCAAGCCGTTTTGATATTCGTCGATTCATGCTACTTTGGTTTCATAAACTAAGAAGAAACGTGATACTTGTGTTCAAGGCGTTCCTGGGGGGTGATGGTACTCACGCCGACAGCGTCTCCCACAAAGATTTCACCATTTTTCAATTAACAAAAAAATTGTCTGCGTCGCACACACGTCACAAATTCTTCGGTTAACCTGTCGGCTGGTACGCTTTGAACACGTGATTACGATAAATGCCGCGCAAGTAGAGCTTTAATTTCAAAGTTATTTTTATGGGGATTCTGGTTTATATATCCCGACTGATTTGTTTTGTTGCATGCTCCTACTAACGTTCTTATAGATTTTTCTTAGAACTCTCTACCGTTTCGGTTCTTTTTTATTGGTATATAGCGTTAACGCGATTATACATTCTAATTTGAATAAGGATTAGCTGCACAATTTATATAACTGAAGAATAGTCTGTATCTAAGTGTAGTTTGGTATATATTGTTGTTACCACAGTTTCTCATATATTGGACAGCCATATTGTACATTTTTTTAACGATGCTGTCGCGTTTCTCGTTAACCTATTCTTGTTATGACTATTCACTTTCTCTCGTGTAAAATTTATCAATTATCTTTTTACAAATAATATCTTAAGAAATAATATATAAAAAGTAATTTCTCTTTATTTTATGTTAAATACAATTATATTAATTTGTATCTTTAATTCTATTGCTTAATATTAATTTAATTTAAGTTAATAGTTTTAGTATGTTATACTGGTTAAATGTATGTTATAATGGGTAAATGTATATAAATTTTGTTATATATTCTTATTTGTATTGCTTATATTGTTAGTAAAAATCTTATGTTGTTAGAACAATGAAGTATATTATTGTCTATATAATAAACTGTTATTCCAGCTTCGGTTGTTACATGTTTTCTGTTATATTTTTCAAATTATATCATCAAACAGTTATGAATAATATGAATGATACCACAATTAATATATCTATATATTTGGACTATATAACAATTTTATTATTGAAGCTTGTAACAAAAACAGATCCTTTGTTAATTAATGCTCTACATATTCTTTTAAATTGTTTTTGTTTTAATTGATTTATATTGGCTTTAACAGGCTTCCTTCACAGTATATTACCTTAATCATGGAAAGTGGAAGTAATTTGCCTAGTCCAGGCAATTATCCAGGTGGGAATCGGCAACAATTTTGTGTATCATGGAATTCTCACCAGTCAAACATGCACAGTGCTTTTCCAAAGCTATTGAGCTCAGAACAATTCGTCGATGTTACTTTAGCTTGTGATGGTGGTTCTATCAAATGTCATAAAGTGGTATTATCTGCCTGTAGCGATTATTTAGAACGCTTATTGCTAGAAATACCATGTACTCATCCTATTATTTTTCTGAGAGATATGAGAATGTGGGAACTTCAAGCATTGGTCGAGTTTATGTACCGTGGTGAAGTATACGTAGAACAACAACAGCTTGCAAAATTGATGCAAGCTGCAGAAGTCCTGCAGGTATGGGATAAATAATGCTTTGGTATATTTCAAAATACTCTAAAGAATAACAGTACACACACACACACACACACACATATATATATTTAATTAATTAAACATAGTAAAGGATTGAATCATTTGAAAAAAATTTTTTTGTTAGGTTCGTGGCTTATCGACTCAGGGAAGTGATAGCTCTTCAATCGAGAGTAATTCACAACAATGTGATTCTAATCCACCTATCACTCCATCAACGCCAACTCAACAAGATGTACCTCATTTCAAATCCGATGACACTCAATCTAACGATGAAGGCAGCTCAAGCTTTTTGGAGCCTACCTCAGTTGCTGGATCTAGTACAGGAAATGTTCCATCTCATAATAATACTCCAACTTCGCAAAATCCAAACTCATCCAATTTTATGGAACATAGTGAAGCATTACAACATTTGGAAAAGGCTCTTAGCGCTTGCGAAGCTACTCTAACAGAAACTCAGGGGATGGTTAAAATGGAACCAGATGAACAATTTTCTCAACAGCAAGATGTCAAGCCTTATTCTATCACTATGGTACGAAATAGTAACTGCAATCCCAGCAGTCCATTTCCTGCTATAGAAGGTAAGAATAAATATTAATTAAAAATTTAACAATTGATAGTTAATTAATAATATTATGCATCTACAGGTTATCAAAGACGGCAAAGACGTTCAGAAGAAGAACTTAAACAAGCTTCAGATATGGTTGCACGTGGCATGACATTTCAGGTGGCATCAGAAAAATATAATATACCTATCAGTACGATTCGTTTCTATATGGTTAGGAAGGGAATTTTACAAAGGCGAAAGCGTGGACGTGGTTCCAGCAATCTTGGAGTAAACAGTCAACCTGAAAGTCCTGCAAGCCCACCATTTCATATGATAAACTACCGTTTGCCAGACAGCCTAAATTCCAGCCTACCGTAGTGCTATACCAAAAGTAGTGAGTTTTTAGATTTCAGTTGAATCGAACAAATTATTTGTCGCTAAAGTCAGAGCTGTTCTGGACCATCATCCTTCCCTTTAAACTCTTTATGAGTTTTTCTTTATCCATATGTTATTTTACCACATCTAAGATGTTAAGTATGAACGCGATATGCAGGCGTTAATAAGGATATCTATTACTGCATAAAACTCGTGCATTTATTTTAAATTTTCATATAAAAATTTTTAATATTGCATGCACTCTACATATTATATATATATATATATATATATATATATATATATATATATATATAATGTGTTTATATATATATATATCATATATGCATATATATACATGTATATTATATATATACATATATATGTAAGTGTATATATATATACATATATATATATATATATAATATATATGTGTATATTTATGAATAGGGTTTTGAACAGCTCTTTTCCATGTATATAAATTCCATATGTGAACGTTCGGACACAGCATTAAGCTAAGCAAGTATTTTCTCCATAAGATACAAAGTTCTTCAATAGCAATGCACGAGATGAACTCAGTGTTTTCCAAAAGACTGATCGCATCCGGTTCTTTTCAGTACAAAGCATCATAAAAACATAGTTTTTCTTGCGCAATTTTAGGATCATAATTTAGGTGACATCTCATATTAATGTTTGTCACATTTGTTAAGTAAAGAAACATTACACATTTATATATTTTTAAATGAGCATATTTGCACAGTATAAGGATGCAGTTATCAGAGATCGAATGTTTTGGATCATAATAATAATATTAATTGCAAATAAATTTATTCACTATATATTATATAGTTATATAGTATAAATATTGTTTTGCCCTCGCGCCATTTCCTTTCTCACATGTGGTACCTATTGAATGCAATTAACATATGTTCGCAAATATATAAACACAGATGCGAGTGCGCGCGCACACATATGAAATGGTAAAATATAGTTTGGTAACCATTATCCTCTTGTGCTGTGGTCGAACATAATTCATATGGTTCCTTTCGGGCCGTGTTCCGTTCTTCTACTTAGTGACCAATATGGCCTGCAAATGTGGATAGTGTAAAAGATTTGATTTCAAGTGCTACTTATTCATCATTTTAAAAGGCATTATCATTATGAAATCTTCACAAAAGTTCGGATATATCAAGTGAACAATATTTTTTTAATGACCTCAAAATGTTTTTGATACAATAAGTTTGTAGTTTAAGTTATTTTTTATTACATTATATTTATATAATTCAGCAATATGCATCTTATTATCTTAAGTCACTATGGCATCTGTACACCGCTTAACATATACCAGACATTTATATATATATATATATATATATATATACACACGTATATGTCATGTGTATATATATATGTCAAATTTTGTCTCATTGTGTATGATTATGTTTCAATAATTTATAATAACGGTAATGATAATAATAATTATAATAATGATAAAAATAATAATATTAATGATATCGATAATGATAGTAATAACAAAGAAGCTTCTTCACTTTTGTTGGGCACAACAATAACTTTTATGATCTGGTAAAAAGCGAAGTACAAAGATCATAAAGTTTTATCCATAAGTCACTATGTTCAAGACTGGTAACACGAGGCGCATATAATCATCTGAAATCGTAGACATTGCAGCTCTTAATCTATTATACAAGTATTTTTGTAGACATCTTTATCAAGGAAAGTTTGTTCTTTCTGCCTGTATTTTACATACCTTGATCATCTATAACGATAAGAGAACCGGTATTTGTTCAAAGTTTACCATTTAACTTTGTTAAACATCACAGGACATGAGAGATCATGACATAAGTAGTATAATGCTTTTTACATGCTAGTGTACAAATAACAATGTTTGTAATCGTCAATAAGTATCCACCAGTTTTCATAAAAGTGATGTGGCATAATAATCATCACTTTTCTAAATACTGGTTTTGCCTTGTCAAAAAAATTTTGATTGTATAACAACAGCTAAATGGCGCATATATGACGCAATCTTACAGTGTATTGCCTTTGTTAAATAGCATTTGGATAAAGCCATATTTTTCCATGCGATGCAATAATTCAGCAAAGTAAAATAACAATAAATGGAAAACAGCCTAAAATAGGAAAGAGTGCCAGATACATAAATGGACATAAACAATAAGATGCCATGATTAAAATTTATCAGCAGTTACAACATAGTTGCCTGCTTTTCTCCTGCTTTTATAGAGAATCGTTTACCTTTTTTGTATCAGGCAACATGGAGAATGTATGTATACAAATAAATGTATACAAATACATAAGTAGCCTAACTGACATAAAAATCATTGATAAATGCCTTAATTAATATACAGAATGTCGTTTTGTTAAGTAATTATCGTGTAATCAAAGTATTAGAATATTATAGCTGATTCTGATTTATTTCACTTTTAATGACCGATTTAGCATAGTGTAAGATACAGTATAGATTATATTTACTAAATTTCATCCAACGTTACACAGTTAGATTCTGCGCTGATGTGAAGTGTTACAAAAAAAAAAAGAAGAAAAAAAAGAGATGCGTTAGAACAGATTGGAGTACGGTGACATTGATACAGATTGAAAACAGAATTCGCGAATATTGCCTGTTATAGCGTCCAAACGGTTGAAGTAATAACTTCTTCGTATGTAGCATTCTTTCCAATACCTGTATCGTGTAAATCATTATTCTAAGAGTTCCAGTTGACAAAGGTTTTATACAAATCTATTAAACCAGTATTGCAAACCAATGAAGAATAATTAGTTTTCTAATAACACAGTACGTTTTACGTGAATTTAGTACAGTGCTTAAGTCAGTAATGCTCAGCGTATCTAACAAATATTTTTAGTGAAAATCCGTGTCATACTCACATGTATTATAACGTCTTAAAGTGTGTAACTAAACAACAATCAAAGAAGCGTGAACGATACTTAATAATTATTATCATAGCCACTCTTAAGAGTACATAGGTAGCCATTTTGAGGCAAATTATATTATATTTAATTATCCCATCATTTGGTCTCCGTTTTATAGTGGTATTATTATTTGTAGGTAGGTTTTTATACCTAAAATCAATGGATTTACCTCTCGCTCCTCGAAATGCATATTTTTAAGATTTTTTTTTTTATAGTTACCGAGACAAATATCTATTGGCATGATAGGCAGAGCGATCGGGAATTATTATTGTTTCCAAGACAACGCTACATTTTGCGAGAATTATTGTTATGACAACTGTTATATAGTCGCACGATAATAGTAAGCACAACGTACTCTATTTTATTTGTGAACATGATTTAGGATTAAAAAAAAAAAAAAAGAAAAAAGCAAATGAAAAAAAGAAAAAAAAGGAAACGTACGATTAATCTGAAAGTTGGAAAATTTAGAAGAAGAAGAAGAAGAAGAAAACAAATTCGATAGGAAGATATAATACAATTAATATTCTATTATACTTAGTTTATAAATTTGTTATTATAAACAAAATTGATTAAGACAAAAATGTAGTATAATAAGTTGCACAAAACCACGATGCGGTTATTGCGCTTTCGGATGAACATCAATGAGTCTTCGCATGCCATTTGGCGTTCTCAAAATCGGATTAATGTCCGATGTTTTATACAGGAATCGTTATAGAAAATCATGGAGTTATAGAGAATTTAATTTTTCGAATCTATATATATATATATATATATATATATATATATATACATATATATCTGATAAGATTAACGAATCTATTATGATTAGTTGTGTGAAGAATCATGTTTTATCTAAAATCTTACGCGGAACGAATCATATACTTCGATCATGGGTTTATCAGAGTCAACGTTTTCATCGAATTATCAGTGAAAAATTTTTTTGTATTAGCTCATACATAAATCATGTAAAATAATATTCCGTTTTGTTGATTTTCAATGACATATCGTTAAACCTAAAAGACACGTACACTGTGTTTAAAACGCGTGCAATATTCATTGAGATATCATTGAAGGATCATTGAAGGATCATTGAAGGATCATTGAAAGATAAACGTGCGATCGATGTATCAATACGTAAAATGATTTGCGCTTAATGGATTTGAAAAGTTCAGGTTGCGCAAAAAAAAGAAAAAAAAAGAAAAAAAAAGAAAAAAAAGAAAAAAAAAGAAAAGAAAAAAAAGGAAAAGAAAAAGAAAATCATGTCGCTTCAATTCGGTCTTATTTGATTTTATTACAATGAATCAGATTTTATAACTAAACATCTAAATAAACTGCCGTGACACGTCTCTCTTTCTCTTTTCTGTCTTTTTTCTTTTTTTCTCTTTCTCTCTCTCTCTCTCTCTCTCTCTCTCTCTCTCTATCTCTCTATATCTATCTCTCTCTCTCTCTCTCTCTCTCTCTCTCTCTCTCTCTCTCTCTCTATCTCTCTCTTTCTTATTTTTTATTTTACTTTATTTTATTTTATTTTTTTATTTTTTTTTTATTTTTTTTATTTTATTTTATTTTTTTTTTTCATTATCTATTCGTTACACTATATATATATATATATATATATAAAAAATGAAAAATGATAACAAATGGCCGTGAATGCAGTGTACACGTTCAAACAGGTAGCATCGATATATTTTTATCAAATATAAAAAAAATTCGTAAAAACAAATTCGGGACAAATAATAAAAATGTTCTAAGGAATCATGATATTTTTGAAAGTAACAAAGCAAGCTTTTCAATGTAAAAAAGAAAAGCATAACAAATAGATATGAAGTTAAAATCTATATTTATATCTCTGATTTATATTACCAGATCGCGCGAGCTTTATTCCCTCCTGAGACATTGTTTTTATAACACACGAAAATACTCGAAACCGCTATACTTCTCTCTTTCTAAAAACTTAACGAACGCTTTTGTATGATCGTAAGAGGAAGGAAATTTCACTAGAGTGTATATATATATATATATATATATACATATACATATATATATATATATCCACACACACACACACACGTACACACATACTCCTACGGTGCTAATATTAAAATTCTTCGTAAACAGGCATTGCTTGTGCGCGATATATATTGAAATTTCGCTTGAATTACAAATTAGTGACGTTTCTATTTCTCTTTTTTCTCTTTCTTTCTCTCTCTCTCTCTCTCTCTCTCTCTCTCTCTATTTTTCTCTATTTCTCTCTCTCTCTCTCTCTTTCTCTCTGACACGACTCTACGAAAAAGTTGCGTATACAAGATTCGTATCCAAATGCCGGCATTTATAATCTTTATAGAATCAAGTATTGTTGTTTGATTTAGAAGTAAGCTGTGTTTTAAGAGTAAAATTGCTTTTAATTTTAAGATCGTGTAACATGTGTTAGTAAGCATGCTTCTATGTAGATGAATAGGACAACGCTATAACAATAATTATTATAATGAAAACTAATTATAAACATAAGGCATTTAATAAGTGCAAAAGTATTTCTTAATAAAAGTACTCTTGAAAAAAAAAAAAAATGGAAAAAAAAAGAAAAAAAAAAAGAAGAAAGATCCCTCTCATCATCATCATCATTATTATTATTATTATTATTATTATTATTATTGTTATTATTATTATTATTATTATTATTATTATTATTATTATTATTATTATTATTTTGTTTTATGCAGTCACTCAATACAACTTTCCTGCTTGAGGAATTGCTTTCTTCTCCTTTGTACTCTTCAATCAATCGTGCATTCTCATTCTGTTTACAGTGTCTTGATTCTTTTTTTTTTTTTTTTTCTTTATTTAATTTAATTTAATTTTAATTCAATTTTAATTGAATTTTATTTTGTTTTTCTCCTTTTTGTTTTGTTTTTTTCTTTTTTTTTGTTTCTAGGTTCTCTTAATTCGTAACATTTATGTACCATTGCCAATAACCATTTTACTTCATTCTTAAATTTGTTATGATCTTTCGTGTCAAGAAACTTTTGCGTACGTTCTTGCTTAAAAACATTGTTTCTTCAACGTAAAACGTAAAAGCGCTTTTATACGACCGTAAGAAAATTATCCCTGGTTGCCAAGAAAGCTTTTCAGACAAACGTAAATTTCCATATATTCTCTCTCTCTCTCTCTCTCTTAACTCTATCCCCACCCTATATCCAACCATCTCCTCTTTCCCCTTCCCCTTTTTTTTTATCCCAATCATAGCACATCGTGGAAAAACGGATGGGGACTCTAAGCGGATTTTCGTCTTCGTCATTTTCATGAAGGCACGTCGCGCATCGTGTATTCCCTTTTCCCTTTTTTTTTTTTTTCCCTTTATAACTTTACGCTCTCTTCTTGTCTCCCTTTTCCTCTCACAGTCCCTCATCCTCGTTCTCTTTCTTCTCTTTCCCTCTCTACAATTTGACTGATTTATTAGCGACTCGTGGCAAACGGCCGACGAACTTGACGAAGACCGGCAACGATATGAAGTTCCTTTAAGTTTCTCAGAGTTTTTTTTTCTGTTTTTTTTTTTCTTTTTGCTTCGTAAGAAATGCCGCCATTTTCTTTTTTTTTTTTTTGATCGTATAATTTTTCTATTCTTTCTCCCTCTCTGTTTCTCTTTCTATATCACCTATAATTTCATATATTATTAACGAATGTACAGATTGATATTTTTTTTTTTTTCATCGTTATTCCAAAAAGAAAGGAAAAGGAAAGAAAAAGAAAAAAGAAAAAAGAAAATGAAAAACAAAAGTCTTTTTATGCGCCATTTTAAAAACTACAACGTCGAGCCGAGCCGTCTGGAAAGTTCAATGTTAGTATGGAAAACGTCGCACGGTAGTGGGGGGATATATATATATATATACATATATATTTTCGAAGACCGGAAGGCGTAATAATATATGACGAATGAATAGATCGAATAGATCGAATTTTATCGATCTATTTTAGGGTAAGTATTAAATTTGAAAATGGCGGAAGAAATATGTTTCAATGATATAATGTGAATGCGTACGCACGGGGGTGGAGTGGAATGGGAAAAAATTCGATAGGAAATATTTAGCAATATGTAATAACAAAGATTATGATACATATATATATATATATATTTGAAAAGAATCATAGAAGTCGCGCTATCGAAGAATATACGAGACAGAGGGTCGTCGTTCGATAAAGGTTCGATGAGCGAAAATAAGAAAAAAAAAAAGAAATAGAGAGAGAGAGAGAGAGAGAGAGACCAAAGAGGAAGACACCGACTTTATCTCGACTACTTTGTCGAGATACTTTAAAGATGTCAGGCTAGGTGGAGAAACGTGACCACTTGTAATCCGTGAGATCGTTCAAATTCGTATCGAATCGGTCGGTGTCGAAAATTGCGTCGTTCTTAAGTGTAAGAGAGAAAGAAAAATGAAAAGAGAGAAAGAAAGAGAGAGAGATAGAGATAGACAGATAGATAGATAGAGAGAGAGAGAGAGAGAAAGAGAGAAAGAGTAAGATGATTAAAGAGAAACAGAGAAAGCAAGAGAGAGACGGATGATGCGCGGTGCGCAAGCTCTCGCGCGATCCCTTTGTGTTATTTTCGTGCGAGAATCGCCGTTCGAAGCTTTAAATAGGACCGAGTTTCCGACGAAGAAGGCAGTTTCTAATACCGATTCTACATGTTGGAGCATCGCACCGTATTCGATGTGAGTAAACAATAACAGGCCTGCGCGCCGGGTGAGAACGTCAAGTATTGGAAGTACAAGGGTATTCTTCGTATGGTGAAAATTGATTTCGATCGATCTACAAAATCCTTTCCTTTCCTTTCATTTTATCTTTCTTTCCCTCTCTCTCTCTCTCTATATATATATATATATCTATCTATCTATCTATTTCTTTCCTTATTTTTCTGTCTTTATTTTTCTTTCTCTCTTTCTCTCAATGTTTCTTATACTTTATTATCTCCTTTTATTTTCACATACAAGACGAAAGTAAACAATAAGGATATTTCAAAGGAAACGAAGAGTTAAAGGTCGATACGTCATCGTTGAAAAAGTCCAGATAGATATTACAAATCTAAATGTTATCAGCTATATTTGTGTTTTATCTTTTGATCTAAAATCAATCTTAGATCACTGAAAGAAAAAGATAGAGAGAAAAAGAAAGAGAGAGAGAGAGAGAGAGAAAGAGAGAGAGGGAGAGAGAGAGAGGGAGAGAGAGAGAAGGAGAGTGAGAGGGGTAAGAAAGAATAAAGTAAGATACGTAATCGTGTCAGTCGCCGTCAGTACGATGGCCGATTTAATGGTACATATACGCACCGTATGAACGTGCGCGCGAGAGCAGCACGCCTCTGATTATTTTTAATCGTTTAAAAGGTACGTTCGTTAAAATTGGCAGCGAAGCAGACGTTTTCTTTTCAGTTTCTATATCGTACGTACTAAGTCGTGTCTAAGTCGCTTCTAAACGCTTCCTTTTTGATCTAAGGCATATACGATAAAGTGAAATATCGTTTGTTCGTTTGAAAATTATATCAATGATATATTACATATCATGTAATTCGTTAGATCTTTTCCACGGTACGATATCGTAATTCTCTTAAACACATTTTATAATATAAAATACGTAAATATCGATTTAATCGTTGAAAAGTAATTAGAAAGTTAATTAAATTTAATTGATCAATTGATTATTGATATAAATGATGTTCGAATTGAAGAAAATTTGGAGAACGGTAAATACGATTGTTTCTTTTTCTTTTCTTTTCTTTTTTTTTTTGTGAGAAACGATTGTTTGCTTGTTAATCACTGTCAAAAAAAGGAAAAAAAAAAAAAAAAAAAGAATGAGAGGTTCCAATCGAATTTTATGCGTTGAGATTCTCTCTGGATATCGTCGTTGTCGTAACGATATCATAGCCAAAATTGTCCCACCATCTTGGCAAAGTTTCCGAAGTGAGAAGTTGGCGATTTTTCGTTGCTTTCGTGACGCGCATCAGAACGATATAATCTATCTATATACATGTGTATACGTAAATACGTATAAATTATAAGTGCATTTATCGAACTAACGAACGTGCGAAGAAAACAAACAAACAAACAAATATTTACGATGGAGAAAGTGCGTTTTAATCGTATTATTAGATATTTTTTTTCCCTTTTTTTTCTCTTCCTCTTCTTCTTTTTCTATTCTTTTTTTATTCTTTTTTATTTATGTCGTTTTAATTTCCTCCCTCCCTCTCTACCTCCCCCCCCACCGTACAATCTCGATACAAGTCGATAATCGATCAGAAATTATTTTCAACAATTGGTACAAAAAAAATTTGTAACGTTTTAATTCGTTCCTTTTTTTTTTTTTTCGATCTAATCCTCCCATTTCATTTCGATTTCAATTTTACCGCGCATTTTTTTACGAACGGTCCCTCTTTTTTCCCCGCGAATTTTAAACGAACCGATTCATACCGTTCGTACGTGCGTTGGAAAATGCACCACGTGGTCAAAGAGTTTTGGCGGCCTATCGAATTCAATCGATCCCAATGTCGTACGTGTCGACCTACAAACGGAGTTTTTTTTCTTTCTCTGCGATCGAAATAAATCATTCCGTTGAGTCTCACTCGTATACAGCAAAATTCGTGGAAATAAATAAGATAAATTTGTTCGTAGAATAGAACGGAAAAGCGTAAAATAATATGTTAGGCTTGATTCGAATATATTAATAAACATTGGACCAAAATGTTCTTTTTCTGCGTCGTCATTTGTACATCTCTTTTTCTTGTATCGTTAAGGAAAATAATAGTAGTAGTTTCTTTCGTATATTAGAACGAATATTAGAGTTTATCCGATGATAAAAATTGTTATTGAAAAAACGATCGTCGGATGAAATGGAAAAATTGAAAAAAAAAAAAAAAAAAAAGACAAGAAAAGAAAAGAAAAGAGTATCATAGAAATTTTGTCGGATTAATACCGTAATAATCGTTTCTTTATTCTTTGATTTTTCAGATGCCATTGCATTGCATCGCTAACCCGTTGCAACGGGAATTGGCTGACGCCATTATAAGGTTGCAACCGCTGGATGAAATTCGGATACTTCTCGCATGCGGTGCAAGGCCAAATGAACCGGTAACCCAAGGTCTGAGACCTCTTCATTACGCCGTATGGCAGAGATACACCGACGCGGCTCAATTGCTTTTAGTTCGTGGTGCTGATATCGATGCTACCGACGAGTGCGGATATTCCGCGTTGCATCTTGCCGCTGAGCATGGCTATCTCGACCTCGTTAAACTTCTATTAAAATACGGAGCAAAGGTCGATCATAGAAAAGACACTGGGGAACTATTTCCCAGGTAAATAAATTTCATCTCGTTATATATACCATCAAATATCACATAGATCACTTTATTTCTAACAATAAACTACGTCTACGAGGAACAATGCTTTGTTATTTTTAATAGACTTTCTGTAGAGATCGAAATTTGTTACGAAGGAATTCATTGATCGTTAGCCAATAATAGTCGTATCGATCTATCACTTTAACAATCGCAAAATGTGATCGTAAAAATAATATCTCTTAATTCTTTTAAAACTGTATCTCTAATCTTATTTATATAATATAATGTTTATATATATATATATATATATATATATATATATAAATAATATACATATGTCGTTGTGTTCTATAGGACCATGCTATGCGACGAGCCTTTACGATTGGCTTTGAGGAATCGCCACGTCGAAGTGGCTAGGACTTTGTTGGAAGCTGGCGCCAATCCAAACAAGAGATATTTCTTCGGTTCGGAGATTAATTTGGTTTCTCCGTTGGATCTGGAGTGTATGGAACTTTTATTGGCCTTTGGTGCTCAACCCAATATGAGGGATCGAGCTGGATTGACTCCTTTAATGAAGGCAACGAGATCGCCTCAGGTGAGAAATGCTAAGATCGAATGAATTATATTTTTTTATATTTTGTTTTTGACTTGTATTTACTTTACTTTATTTGTCTTTTCTTTTCTTTTTTTTTTTTTGTTTTGTTATATATCAGGGTATCGCATCTGTACTTCTTTTGTTGAGTTACGAAGCGGACGTGAATTCTATGGCCGATGCCAGGCATGATTTTCGTACGGTTCTACATTATGCGATACTCGGTGGCGATCCAGCGGTTATCAATCTTTTGTTAAAACAAGGTGCTAGGCTAGACCTTGGACCAGATTATCAAAAGCCAACCGCATTAGATTTGGCTATACTCAAGGGTGATCCTTCGATCGTCGAGATGTTATTAGAGTCTGGTGAGTGTCACTCTAAGATTTACATAAATAAAATATTTTCTTCAAACGAATCTAATTTTAAATAAAACATTTCTTTTATTACAATGCCGATGAGTATATATATATATATTAACGTACGTATTAAATGTGCATATGGATATCTACATATAAATTTATTTAAGAGTTGCGCGATTACGTGATCGTAAAAGAAAAAATAAAATAAAATATATATAATAAAAATATATCTATAACGCAGTGTACGAAAATAAAAATTATTTTATTTTAGGTGCGGACGTGAATGCATCATCTCCGATCATTGGATCAGCCCTTCATGTCGCTTGCGCTGATAACATACCGAATAGACTTCAAATTCTTCAAATGTTGTTAGAACGTGGCGCTGATCCTAATCTCGTAATACGTAGCGACGAAGGTCTCTCGTTACGTCCGGTTTTAGCGGAATACGTAGCGTCTAACGAAAACCCGTCGGTCGAAGTTGTCGCATTATTACTTAAGTATGGAGCGCGGGTTGTCATAAAGACGCAATTTCGCGATCCACACGGCATTTTAAATTCCCTTCAGAATACGGCGGATAAACCTAGATTATTAAGGGCATTATTAGAAGCGGCAGAAAGTTTTGATCCTTGTATGATAAAGAGATCGAGTAGTTTGACCGACGCACAAAAGGCATTAGTTATGGAAGCCGCAAGAACGCCATTACCTTTGACCCATCAAGCTAGGCTTATAGTGCGCAAATTATGCGGCACTAAATTACCAAAAATCGTTAGAGATCTGCAGTTACCTCAGTCGTTACATCGGTATCTTCTTTACGACTTTCATTAGCGATCGATTCGATTTCGTTTCGTCGAAACGTTTGCTCGCAACATGTATATCCTATCTAATTATTTCGCAAAATGATATAAAGAGATTCATTTATATAAACATATTATTCCATTTATTTTTTTTTTTTTTTGGTTTTTTTTTCTTTCCTTTTCTTTTGGAATATACTCTCTTTTTCCTTGTTCTCGTTTTTCTTTTCTTTTCTTTTTTTTTTTTTTTTTTTCTTTTTTTTCTTGCGAATTGACGACGATAGGTATTATACGAAAAATCGAAATCGATATGAAATTTAACTTTCTTAAAAGTTATCACTGTCGTGAGATCTCCGTGTACGTGTATTTCGTGCGTCTTTCATCTACCTGATTTGCATATCTCAAGAGAGATAGTAGAGTGTGTGAGAGAGAGAAAGAAAGAGAGAGAGAGAAAGAGAGAGAGAGAGAGAGAGAGAGAGAGAGAGAAAGAGAGAAAGAGAGAAAGAAAAATAGAATGAGAAACGTTCTCTGCTGAAGCGATCATAATCGATTGAGAAACGTTGCAGTTCAAAGAACATTACGTATATTGTACGAGTTGGAGTTCATTCGATATTAATGAATACTAATCTTCTCTTTAGAATCTAAGTTTTACGATTAATTTTAGTATTATAGCGTATCTCGTAAGAATCTCGAAGATCGTGTTTCTTTAACGTTTAGAATCGCTCTGTTATATATCTTTATGAACTGTATATAACAAATGTATAAGGAAAGCAAAAAGTTCTTCCCAAAGAAAAACGAAAAAAAAAAGCAAAAAAAGAAAAAAAAAAAAATCAAAAAAGAAAGAAAGAAAAGAGAGAATACGTTGCAGAGATATCCTGCGAGTTTCATACGCTAAGAGATATTTAATTTTGTACCTTTGTACATGAAGAAGTTGGCACACGTGCGTGCACATACAGAGAGACAACCATACAGTGTTATGATAATAAAGAAGATACTGCAAAACTTTGGTGTTCTTAAAAAAAAAAAAAAAAAAAAAAAAAAAAAAGAAGAAAAGAAGAAAGAAAATGAAAACGACACGGACGAGTTACAAGATGTAAAGCATCAAGTTGATATTTGATTTGATATCGCGCGACAAGTTTTAGTATAGTCGAACCTCGACTTCAAATCGAATATTTGGGCACAGGATTACGATGCGTAGAATGTTGGCCGGTTAAGAACGACGATGATACCATCGTATTCTATCCTCGAAATAGCAGCCTCAATACCGTCACTTACGTCAAACTTTTGGCAATCGTTTTTGTCCGTGAAGAAATTTGAACTTGAAATTACAATTCGTCTTTGTCCTTTGTGAAAATATGAATCTAAAGGGTCAAGGCAGTGATCCTTGTATCTGCTTAATGGGAATCATGAATTTTGTTTTATCACCAAGAATATATTTGTAATTTTATTTTTCATTTTTTTCTTTTTCTTCTTCTTCTTTTAGGCTCGTTAAACGAAGTCAAACGGATGTGTAAATATTTTTAACGTGTAAAAAAAAAAAAAAAAAAAAAAAGAAAAAAAAAAAAGAAGTAACTTAACGTTGTTATGTATTTAAAACTTCACAATCTTGGTATTGGAACTTTCAAAAAATTGCGCGTCGCATCGAATAATATTTGATGAATTCGTAATTTGGCTAATTGCATCTGACCGGTGTCTTTTATGTTTCGCAATTCTTCCGCAACGAAATTACCAAAGGCCGTAAAAGTGTCCTTCTCTTGAACATCGATCGGGGACGCTTTTATTAAGCGTAATCGAGTATCCTCTGGATCTTTATTTTTTTGTCGTTTGTTATTCAGTTCAAGAAGATTTGATTCAACGTTAGAACTTCTTTTCAAGGTTTTACCAGGCGACTGTTTCAATTCGGGTACTTGTATTGGACATTGAAGATTGTAATCCAAGGTAACTTCGCCTGGTTCCAACGGCGTTAAAGTGCTGTTCTCGCTGTCGTAATAAAAAACATTTTGAATTTCCTATAGGGCAGAGAAAAAAAAAAGAAAAAAAAAAAAGAAAAGAAGAAAAAGATACGTAAGAATGAATAACAGAATGTCGCAACTAAGTACTAAATAATCTATCGAATAGTATCATGATTGTACCGGTATACTTAAGTCCAAATCCCGTTGAGTTTGTTGATGAGCTTCCTGTTGCGATTGTTGATGTTGATGAAGCTGCTGCTGTTGTTGTTGTTGTTGATGATGATGATAATGATTTTGTTGAATTTGCTGCTGTTGAACACAGTCCGTGGTAACCGGATTGAGTGGTATCACTGATTTTTTAGCAACGTCATCCTTAAGGAACATAAGTAAATCCAATGCGAACCATTGAGGCTTTCTGACTAGAAATGTATTGTTAGGGCCTGCATTTAACTTGGCATAATTCCATCTACGATATTCTTTCCTAAATGAACTACGAAGCATGTATAATTTCTTTTCAACGTCCGCTAATGAACAATTAAAATGATTCGCCATTTCCGTGAGAGCCTCGCGACGGAAACGTCGATTTTTATAAAACTCGTGGCTCGTGTCCCAGAGGCATTTTCTTTCTTTGTACATTTGTATCAAGGTCGTTGTATTGTTTTGATCCCATTCTGGTATTCCTTCTTGTGCGGTCAGACCAGAGCATGGAACTGAACTCATTATTGACATAGTTAGCTAGCTAGTTTGTATAGATATATTTCGTGTTTTATTTTTGATAACACTTCGTCGAATGAAATAGAAAATATTGATATTTCTTGTTTTGAGTTTTCTCACTCGGAGGAATAAAAGGTATTTGCGTTAACGTAGAGCACGAAATACAACTCCAAACAATATCGGAGTATATCCATGGAAACCGAACTGGATTGGCTTTGAACTGAATATTGTCTTTTAAACAGTTATATACATAAATCGAAAGACAATGGAAGACATACGTATGTCAATTTTTAATTTCATACAAAATTGTATTATACACAGAGGATATTGATATAGACTATATATTTGAGATCAAAAGTAAGATTAAATTAAAAATATAAATCATTTTATTTTTAAATTAAACAATTTTTCACTTTCAATCGAGATCAAAAGGATTCGACGATATAGTTCAGTTTCGATTTTACGCGTCTTATTTGTTTTTATCACTTTTTGTCATTTCTTTTGTTTCAATCTGTATCGTGGCAATTAAGTTATCGTTATTATCAACACACGTTTCTACATAAAATGATCATTAATATTTCTATTCAGATCTTATTACGAAAGTCTTTTAAAATATCCAATGGGATAGTGAGTATCGTTCGAGATGAAGTTAAAAAATATTTTGGAAAGTAAATATTTTTAAAATACTTATCAAAGTACTCTTGCTTTTTTTTTTTTTTTTGTTCTTAATTATACTCCTCATTTATTTCAATTGTATTATATATGTATATTAAATGCAGTCAGTATCGTCATATTCATATGTGGATCCCAAATGGCGAATATATTAAAAAATTAGAATATCCGCGAGCTTTGCCGGTTGATGATGTAAAATGGAAATTTCCGTGGCAAGCGGAAGATGACGATGATGAAAAAGGAGAGAAAGTGGAAAATATGCGAATTAATTTTGGTCCTCAACATCCTTCAGCTCATGGAGTTTTACGTTTGATATTGGAATTGGAGGGTGAATTGGTTAAAAAAGTTGATCCACATATTGGACTTTTGCATCGTGGTACAGAGAAACTAATAGAAAATAAAACATATGTACAAGCTTTACCTTATTTTGATCGTTTGGATTACATTTCGATAATGTGCAATGAAGAATGTTACAGTTTAGCTGTCGAAAAGTTGTTAAATATAGACGTACCTTTACGTGCCAAATACATTCGGGGTCGGTATTAATTTTCGATTGATTAATATCTGATTTAATAGAGATGTTCTTATATAGTATGTTGAAGATCTTTTTTTTCTTTTTTCTTTTTTCTTTTTTCTTTTTTCTTTTTTCTTTTTTCTTTTTTTTTTTAATGTTTATAAGTGTATGGAAAAAAAAATGTTTGTTATTATTTTTATTGCAGTGCTTTTTGGAGAAATAACCCGAATATTTAGTCATATTATGTCAATATCAACACAGGCACTGGATATAGGTGCAATAACTCCTTTTTTTTGGTTTTTTGAAGAACGTGAAAAAATAATGGAATTTTTTGAAAGAGTGAGCGGTGCACGTATGTTTGCAGCTTATGTGCGCCCTGGTGGTGTAGCTTTTGATTTACCCTTGGGTTTATTAGATGATATTTATCAATGGGCTAGTTTATATTCTGAAAGACTTGATGAAATAGAAGATTTATTGACTGAAAATCGAATTTTTATTCAACGCTTGAAGGATATTGGTACAATATCAGCTAAAGATGCATTAAATTCTGGATGCAGTGGAGTAATGTTACGGGGATCTGGTATTGAATGGGATTTGAGAAAAATTGCACCATATGATGCGTATGACTTAGTTGACTTTGATGTACCTGTGGGTGTAAATGGAGATTGCTATGATAGGTAACATTAGTAATAAAATTAATAAATTAGTTCATAAGAGTATTTGTATTTATTAAATTATGTTTATTGGAATATAGATATCTCATACGCATTACGGAAATGCGTCAGTCACTTAGAATAATTTATCAATGCCTAAATCAAATTCCATGCGGTGAAGTGAAATGTGATGATGTCAAAATTGTACCGCCAAGCAAGAAAGAAATGAAAACCAGTATGGAAGCACTTATCCATCACTTCAAATTATTTTCACAAGGTTTTCAAGTACCACCGGGTGCTACATATACATCCATTGAAGCGCCAAAGGGTGAATTTGGAGTTTATCTTGTTAGTGATGGTAGCTCTAAACCATATCGATGTAGACTTAGAAGTCCTGGTTTTGCTCATCTAGCAACATTGAGATTCATTGGACCTGGTTATTTGCTGGCAGATATTGTTGCTATTCTTGGTACATTAGATATAGTATTTGGTGATGTAGATAGATGATCTTGTTAATAGGATGATAATAAGTAAGTAATTTTATTATATTCTTATGATATTGTTATGAAATGTATTCTATCTACCATTTGCAAGCTGGTCTTTTGAATAACCTTAAAATATTTGACAATTGATATTCAATGTTATATAAATTTTATTATTTCTAATTTTATTGATTTGTACATATAGAGACAATATATCTATCGGTATTTAGTTTAGAACATTAATAGATCGTTATAATTATCTTATGTATATTAATAATATAAAGTAATCAATTTATAATTACCAACATGAAGTAATATATTAACTTCCAATACTTAAATCAAACGAATCGTATTTTCTTTTTTTTTATATGAGCTTTTTGAACACATATTAAATAATCACATTTTTAAACGTTAATATATATATATATATATATATATATATATGGCATGTACCAAATAAATATGTACTATATAGACATATGTGGTAGAATATTACAGGAAATGTCGATATTTGTCTTTCCTATCGTTTTCATAACAACATTTATGTCGTATTATTATTTATATCTTTTAAATAAGAATAACCATAAGATAGAATCATTTTTTTAATCGTATTAATAAATACTTTAAAAACTTTATCGTATAATTGATCGAGCTCAACGAAGCTCGAAGATGTCGTTCATGTTCGTTTAGGTTCGGTTATGTTCGGTTTTCGTCATTTTCGTCTAGTTAACGTAACCTAACTTTGGTATTTGCTTGGAGAATTTGAAGATTTGTGTGCAGTTGTCGGTGGACAGCTGTGTTAGATTGGTTTTAGGTCATGGCGACTGGAGTGTTAAGGACAGTCCTACGAAAATCTGTAGGATTGTATAATGATGCAGCGTATCTTACACGAATATATCCAACAACGTAAGTACCATAGAATAATTGTGAATGTAATACGATTCTTCGTAATAATTTATGTAACGCTTATTTTTTTTTTTTCATTTTCTTTCCTTTTAACTAAGTTGTCAATACTACAACAATAGACATTTTACTGTAAAGTAATTTTTATAGACAACATCGCCACGGTCATGATTGGGCTCCAGATATAGAATATATGAACTCATTGAAACGTCCACAAGCTTTACCAGTTGATTCTGTAAAATGGCAATTTCCATGGCAAAAGGATGAAGATGAAGAATATGGAGAGACAGTGAAAAATGTACAAATTAATTTTGGCCCTCAACATCCGGCAGCTCATGGAGTATTACGTTTGATATTAGAATTAGAAGGAGAAGTTGTAACCAGAGCTGATCCACATATTGGTCTTTTGCATCGAGCAACAGAAAAGCTTATAGAATATAAAACATATATGCAAGCATTACCATACTTTGATCGTTTAGATTATGTTTCTATGATGTGTAACGAGCAATGTTTCTCTTTAGCAATTGAGAAATTATTAAATATAGATGTACCATTGCGTGCAAAATATATTCGAGGTAGATATATATAATATTGACATAATAAGTGATATAGGAATGTATACATTTATTTTTATTTTTTTTTTCTTTTTTTTTTGTAAATTATATATACTCACAATGAAGTTGATGGTTGAGACTATATCTAACGAATACATAAATCTATTTTATTACAGTATTATTTGCGGAACTCACTCGTATCTTGAATCATATTATGGGAATAGGAACTCATGCATTGGATGTAGGTGCAATGACCCCATTCTTTTGGTTGTTTGAAGAAAGAGAAAAATTAATGGAATTTTATGAAAGAGTTAGTGGAGCTCGTATGCATGCTGCTTATATAAGACCTGGTGGAGTGTCTTTGGATCTTCCATTAGGTTTATTAGATGATATTCATGAATGGGCTTTGCAGTATGCTGAAAGAGTTGATGAAGTAGAAGACATGTTAACTGAAAATAGAATATGGATGCAACGTACAAAAGATATTGGTGTAATTACAGCAGCAGATGCATTGAATATGGGCTTTAGCGGAGTAATGTTACGGGGTTCTGGAATTAAATGGGATTTGAGAAAAACTGCACCATATGATGCGTATGATTTAGTTGACTTTGATGTTCCTGTTGGTATAAATGGCGATTGTTATGATAGGTAATATTATTGGTAAAATTAATCAAAATCTACAAATGTATTTGTATTTATTAAATATATATTTAATCCCAAATTAGGTATCTCATTCGTGTTGAGGAAATGCGTCAGTCTCTTAGGATAATCGAGCAATGTTTAAATAAAATGCCACCTGGTGAAGTGAGATGCGACGATGCTAAAGTTGTACCACCGCGTAGAGAAGAAATGAAAACTAGTATGGAAGCTTTAATTCATCATTTTAAATTATATACACAAGGTTTTCAGGTACCACCTGGTGCTACATATACTGCTATCGAAGCACCAAAGGGTGAATTTGGAGTATATCTTGTTAGTGATGGTACTAGTAAACCATATCGGTGTAAGATCAAAGCTCCTGGATTTGCACACTTAGCTTGTTTGAAACATATAGGACCAGGTCATATGCTTGCCGATATCGTAGCCATTATTGGTACACTGGATGTAGTATTTGGTGAGATTGACAGATAAAATGTTGATAATTGTGTATTTGTAGTGGATAAGTAAATTTATTATATTATGCTATGTTAATGAGAAAACTCATTTAGCATGCAGTAATAATAAATGAAAGGTATTTTAAATATCCTAATAACCTATAAAAAAGAAAAAAGAAAAAAAAAGAATAGACATTTTATTCTAGATAATTTATGGGCAGGATCATTTATCAATAATCATTAAGATATAACAATATTTATTGTCATCATTAAGATATAACGATATTTATTATCATCATCTTGGGATAAATTTTTTTCTTAACGAATACTTTTTTTTTTTTTTTTTTTTTTTTATTATTATATGCCCCGAAAAAATGATTCGAAGATTTTACAAGTTTCATGCATATTTTGATTCTTTTTTTTTCTTCTTTTTTTTTTTTTTTCTTTTCATAATTTCATACATGAGGTGGTATAAACAGAATTATTCCAAGATGGATGTACGTTTGCGATGATTTAATTTTACGTACATATGCGTTTCACGTCAATGCTGTTAAGGAAATATATACTATCCTGATGTAAACAAAAAAAGGAAAAAAAGAAGAAAAAAAAAAAAAAAAAAAAAGAAAAAAGGAAAAATACTAAACGACTCCTTATTATGCGTACGTTCGTAAGAGGAAGAAGTTTTGTATCTATGGCCTACGTGACCAATTTATAATGCAAAGAGTACGGAGTTTTTAAATTACGCCATGGAATAAAGATCCTCATTTGCGTTTGTTCTCACAAATGAAAGATCTTGGTCTTTAACTTATCTTTCTTTTTTCTCTCTCTCTCTCTCTCTCTCTCTCTCTTATGTAAAAGCCAGGAAAAAAAGCCCGCACTTGATGTAAAACATACTTATGAAAATCGATAAAGGAGCACCAGTTACAACAACAACAACAACAACAACAACAACAACAACAACAACAACAACAACAACAACAACAACAACGTGGTCAATTGCACTCGTAAGCATTGGTAAGGAGCCACTACGTGATTAGAAATTTAATTTTGGATACGTTTCTTAATCTTACACAATGATCTTGCAATGATATTAAACGTTTTGAATTCCGATGATCATTACAAGATTAATATCAAGGATTAAAAGTAAGATCTAATATTTTTTTTCGCATGATAAATTTAATAAGTTCACACACACACACACGTATACATATATTTTTTTTTTCTTTTTTTTTCAATTTTTCTATTGTCATTATGTAGAGATGCGTTCGTACGATTGTTTTTTTTTCTTTTTTTTTTTTTTTTTTTTTTTTTTTTTGTTGAAATATATATTTACAAATAGATAAACGAAATGATCTTTGTTTAATCGTATATATTTGGATTATAAAAAATAGGTGTGAAATTCAATCGTCGTTAGAAAATTTATAAATAACTTAATCGTACATATAGAATTTTAGTCACGATACAAACCATGAGATATCATTGAGCTCGTTGTAACATTTGGCATTCTAACGTCGTCGTCGAACTCGACAGAATCGGTCTTCAAATTGATCTTTCGATATCGCATGATCGAGTAAATCGTATTTACAACATCAATGCCATTGACACGGAATATAAAAATGGTTTAACATAATCACGTTTTATAGGATTGATTGCATAATCTTGTAATAGGACATTTGAAACATTATGTGAAAGGAACGTTCATTTTTATGGGATACGCTTTTTTTTTTTTCCTTCTTTATTTCTTTTTTTTTTTTAACTTCTCATTATTATTATTATTATTATTATTATTATTATGTTTAAAAAATAGATTATTAATTTATTTTTATTAGACATTTATTAATTCATTAATTTTTTTCTTATTTTTTCTTCTTCTTTTTTTTTTTTTTTTTTTTTGTTTTTTTTCTTTATCACAGACGATTTAATATTAAGAATTATATACGTTCGATCGTTTTAGAATAATGTATATTATATAAATTAGAAGAGAGATAGATTTTAAAAGTACGTTCCATTTATTTCGCTTTATTCCATCTATGATGTAATTTTCTCGTTCGTCTCGCTTTCATTATAGTATCATCGCGAGAATTATGTTAATTCGTTGGCGTTGCGTTATCTCTTCGAGGGATTACTTTGCAGCGGAATATGTTTCTCTCTTTTTTTTTTTTTCACTCCATTTTTTTTTTCTTCTTCTTTCTTTTTTTTTTCATTCCTTTTTTTTTTTTTTGTTCAACTTAGGGAAAGATAGATCTTTTCAATTAAGCTTAACGCAATAATGAAGGAAGTGGGTCGTTCTCACTCATTTTTCTCGGTGTGTCCTTTATGTTTCTAACTCGCACTTTATTTAACAAGTGCGTACGTACATACACACACACACACACACACGTGTGTGTGTGTGTGTGTGTTTCTATCGTAGGATTTAATAATTCATCATTACACGTGATCATGCGATATGAAATAAAATGTAATGAGATGGATTTGGGGAGGAGAAATGGGGAGGGGAAAATAAAAAAAGAAAAGAAATATAAAAAAAAAAGACGGATTATTCATAGATTTCGTAATCAAGTAACTTATTTCTTTCAGAAGAATATAATAAGATATTAATGGAAAAAATTCGATTGGTGATATTGATTGAAATATCGTGAGCGATCGATTAGGATCTATTAATGAAATATATTTACATTTGATTAATTATTAATCAACTATATATTAATAATTATCACAATTTTCTTACGAGATATTTAAAGTCGTTCTATTTAATCATCTTCGTTCTCTATCCTTCTTCTTTTATTTTTTCTTTCTCTCTCTCTCTCTCTCTTTTTTTTTTATTTTTCTTTTTATTTTCTTTTTTCTTTTTTTTTTTGGACGATAACAATTTTGCATAATACTCAAGAAAACGCGATTCTTTTCTTCGATATTATAATAAACATCGTTGTTACGTCGAAAGTATTCCATTTAAGTTATTTACTAATCATACTTCCGTGCAAATAATTATATTATTATCGTTCCTTCTTGACTATATCACTACTTTATTACTCTTGTTTTCTTTGCTTTTTTTTTTTTTTATTATCATTACAATCGAAAGAAGTCATTAAATTTGATTCCATCTAACGATAACTCATGTCTGATTTATTATTTTAAATGTTTCTTTTTTTTATTTTTTAATTTTTTCTTTTTATTAACCCCTTTTTTCTTTTCTTCCTTTTTTTTTTTTTCCTTCTTTATAATTTCCAAGGTTATGTCGACATGAATCGTCCATGTAAATTTATGTATACAATCAAGTTCGAGAGATTCCGGACCAATGGAAGAAAACTATTGACTTAACTATCTACTTAACTATCTACTTACATATATACTTACACGGTATCGATACCGAACGACCTCGACTATGATATAATATATATTCTGTCTTTGGTAATTCATTTTGTACGATGATCATTCGTTTATCTGATTTTTTTTTTAACTTATAATTAGAAATTATTTTTAAAAATTTATTAATAATGATTTTCTTTTATAATGATTTTCAATGACGATCGTTAAATTTTATTTAACTTTAAAAGGGATGATTTAATCGTTTATTATAGTATTTACATGGGATTGTTTAAAATATAACGTTAAAAATTTGTATAATTAATCTTAGAAACATGGGAATATCTTTTAGAAATATATTTATGAATGAGAATTCATTTGATTTTTTTCGAAATGGAAATATCATGGCATTTATTAGTATTTATTTGGTTCATGATTTCGATGTTATTTCATTTTCTTTTTTTTTTTTTTTTTTTTATTGGTCACCTACATTTTTTATAATGGCAATATATTGTACGTAAAAAAAAGAAAAAAAAAAGAGAAAACAAGTGTCTTCCGTTTTTTTTTTGTCTACGTCGAATTAAAACAATTGAAAAAAATTGGGTTAACATAAGATTAATACAAAAATTTAATTTATTTTATATTTAAAGTACAAATGAATTATTTATTTCTTTTAATTAAGTATCAAACCATACGATTCTACGTATCCTCATTCTATTAATTTATTTTCAAAATTACTGTTTTTTTTTTTTTTTTTTTTTTTTTTTTTTCGGCATATAAAATTTGTTCTCGAATTAAAATAAATTCTTCATATATTCACATTCATCATATTCCATGTATCTTTCATGGTTAAACGATTTTTAATAAATAAACAGGTTCTTACTTTTTACGAATTTAACAAAAACGAAAAGAAAAAACAGAAGAAAGAAAATTTATATTTATTTCCTTCGTAGTTAAACTTACAATTTTTTTTCTTGTTCTTTTTTTCTTTTTTTTTTTTCTTTTTTGTAATTTGTACTTTTATGGAGATAATTAATCATACTTTGGACGATTTGAAAAGTATCGAACATTTGCGATATTCCGACGATGAGTATCGCTTCGATAATAAAAAAGATAAAAGAGCAAAAAAAAGTACAAACGCACACACACACACACGTGCCCCAATGGCATTATTATCATTCGATGACTCGAGTACAATAAACCTTTTTTTACTTCCTATTTTATTTTATTTTATTTTTTTTTTTGCGAAACATCACTTTACAATTAAAATTTATATCGTGAATTTTAATTTTTTTTTTTTTTTTCTTTTTTTTTCAGTAATAATTTTACGAAAGAAATTAATTGCTTGAAAGTTTAAAGGATCGATGTATGTAGGAGATAAACGTGTAACTTTGAACTTTGAACGATGATGTCTTAATAAAATTTACGATCTATATACTTAATCTATTGTATTTTTATTCTTCTCTCTCTCTCTCTCTCTCTCTCTCTCTCTCTCACTCTTTCTTTTTATTTTATTCATTTATTATTGCAAATCGATTCTCCGATTAAAAAATGCTTTCAACCATTGAAAACAAATCACTTAATTTTAATATTAAATAGAAATGAAGTATGTATATTTATATATATGCAGTTATCCATCTCGATTGTCATTATTAACCTTGTCGTAATCATTATCGTCATAATTGTTTTGAGTTTGATTTTTTATGGAATGTAAAAAAAAAAAGAAAAAAGAAAAGAAAAGAAAGAAATATTAAAAAGAAAGAATGAGCCTTGTTAATAAATAATTGTTAATAAATGATAAATCATTGATATGTCCTTTTTTTTTTTCTTCTTCTTCTTCTTCTTCTTTTTAATACGATTGAGATATTTGATGGAAGAGAAATATCAATGATCGATAACGAAAAATATTTGGACATCAAAGCCATAAGCGTGTATCATTCTCATGTATCAAACATAAGTTGTCAAGTAGAAACTCCTTGTACTTTGTATTCCTTCCGTTTAACGTTCGGCCATATTTCTGACGTAAATGTTGCTACCTGGAAAAAAGAAAGAAAGAGAAATAGAGAGAGAGAGAGAGAGAGAGAGAGAGAGAGAGAGAGAAGTATAGTTTGCATGCATGTCTTTGATACTTAGAAATAAGATCGTATCTTTGTAAGGATACAAATAGGTATTTATTTATCTTTTATTATTATTATTATTATTATTATTATTTTTTTTTTTTCTTTTCTTTTTCTTTTCCTTTTTTTTTTTTTCTTTCTTGATTCTCCTCATCTTCTCTATTCATTTCCCATTGATTCCATTGTTATAAGTTTGGAATTATTATCTTCCGTAAAAGGAACGTAAGAGATTTCTATCGACGTCTCAGAGGTGAGAGTTTTTCCCAGACCATAATGCCGGACGTTACGTCATCGATGAAAGCTAGATATAAATGTCGGCGAGAATTGATAATTATCGCCGTCCTATGTTGTTTCTTCAGCCCCCCCCCCCTATCCCACATCCCAACCCCTTCCCATCAATCCTTCCATCATCTTCTTTGACTCTTCGATATTAACGTTCGCCCCTTTTCTCAAATTCTTTTTTATTTCTTTTCTTCATCATCATCGTCAATCAAATTTTTCAATTCTTTATGGCGAAATATAGAGAATCGATTAGTTTCTATAACTGAGGAGGGGTTTTGGCTTTTTTATTTTGTCTTTTTTTTGTTCTTTTTCTTTTTTTTGTTTTGTTTTGTTTTGTTTTTTTTTGTTTTGTTTTTTTTTTTTTTTTCTTTTAATTTCGAATCACTGTTATTTGTTGTATGAAAGAAAATGATACATTAGATTTGTCTTAAAAATCGGATGAAACTTCGACGTTATACTTAATCTAATTGTAAGCTTATTATATCTACTGTATCTTCAATTATATACAATGGTTAATAATTATACCGTTTATTACTTTAGTATCGTAGACGTTCATATGTTCAATATCATATAATGATTACCGCGAACGATATAATTATTTTTGCAATAAATTAGTTTTATAATATGAATGAAAAGACAAGGTTAATGAATAATGTCGACGTTTTTAACAGTTTATATTTGAAGAAATGATGAATATTTTTTCTTTTTGTATAGTTTTTCTTTTCTCCCTGTTTTTTTATTTTTATTATTATTTTTTTTTTTTTTTTCTTCTTCTACTCGAATAAATATACTCTAGCAGTATTTCTTTTATTTAAAGAAAAGGAGGAAAACAAAAACAAAACAAAAAAAAAAAGAAAGGAAAGACATTTTATATCAAAATAAATATAAATAAATAATTTTACGTTATCACGTATATTGATTGAAAATTTTTAATATTTTATAATCGAATAAACGATACATGAAAAAAGAAAAAAGAAAAGAAAAGAAAAGAAAAGAAAAAAGAGACATAAGAAAGAACTATTGACATACTATTTATTGATCGATTGAATATTTTCAAAATCTATGATATACGTATTGTAATATACGTATATCTATATATAGATCATTTTAACTGATATAAGTAGATCTCTCACGCCCATATACGTGATTTCATTATATAGAATGACTAATGAAGGGTCGAGGTAAGTCTGGGATTAATATAAGCTTCAAGTTACGTGATCACTCTCGACGACATGGCACTTTTGATGATGGCTCCATTATTGACTCTAAAGGCATAAAGATTTAAATAATAGAAAAAAAAAAGAAAAAAAAAAAAATAATTCGATTTTTTACGAATTTACATGAGAATTTTAAAAGGTAGAGGGGAAAACTCCACTAACGATAATTTTTATCGAATATTTATCGCAGATTATGCGAAAATTAAAATACTATACTCGTGTATTCGTCGAAGTGCAACCACGAAGGATTCTAATCAAAATGATTCATTCAAGCCGTCAAACGATTAAACAAGAAATAGGAATTGAAATATGTATGCACGACGGAATCTGTCGGTTCAAATCGGATCGTGAATCACATAAGTTCCACGGATATATGTTCATGTTACATATTTACATACACACACACACACACACACACACACACATATATATATATATGTCCGATGTTCGTGAACCAGATGAAGTTTGACGAAACAAAAGCGAAGAAGAAAAGGAAGGAAGTTACGAAAGCTGCGTAAAACAATATAGATTGGCAGATACGCATATTCACGTAAAATAATATAAAATTCATATTAATTATTTTTAAAAGTTTATCTATTATACCACTAATGAAATTGTTTCTTTTTCTTTTTTTTTTTTGTTTGTTCTTTTTTTTATTTTTTTTAAATCTTATCCTTCTAAAATTAATTCATTTGGAATTAAATTAAATTAAATTAAATATCTTATAATTTCAATTAAATATTTTATATATTTATATAAAATTGAATTAAATATATCGAAATACTAAATGAATAAATAATATATATAAATATATAAATATAAATATATACTTGATCAGTATAGTAGATGATAATGGATATAACGATAATGCGTATTTATTATTTTTCAGATGGTATTATATCGATTGAGATGTTTACGTAGTAAATATTATACCGATTATCAGTTATCTTTATAAATGATTTGCATTGATCGAATGATGCTAGCTTACATTACGTCTATTTAATAAATATGGCGCATCAATCAGTACAAATTAAAGGATATTATTATTTTTTTTCTTCTTTTTTTCTCTTTCTTCTTTTTTTTCCGTGATATACATAATAATTTCATGATCTATGATAAACGATCAACGTTTTTGTCATAAAATTATATACTCTTTCCAAGAGAACACTTTATACGTTATCGATTTCTTGCCATGAATAGGAAGTTTCATCCGTTCTTGTATAATACTCGAATGTTCGATAAGTATATAGTAGAGTACGTTTAGAAACTATGATGTCGTAAAAAAAAAAAAAAAAAAAAAAAAAAAGAAAAAATATAATGAACTTTGGACCCAATAGAGAAATTTTTGAAATAACGTAATTTTTATTATCAATGTAATAGGTAGGCTATATCGAAGTAAATGATTTCTTTATTTAAGAGAATAAATAAATTGATTAGTATGACATACACAAATACATTTATATCATTCATATATTTATACTATGAGAAACGTATGAATAATCGAGGGAAATAATCTTGTTTAAATTAAATAATGCTCGTTCCGACCAAGTTGACGGATATCGTGGATTTTCTTAGAACGTGTAGAACTGAAAAACAATCAAACAATACTTTGATACTTTTGAAACTGAGTTATATTCAATATCAAAATTTACAAGATTTTACGTAAAGTATTATTCCCATTGAATTCTCTTTTTTCTTTCTTTCTTTTTTCTTTTTTTTTTCTTTTTCTTTCTTTCCTTCTTTTTTTTTTTTTCTTTTCTTTATTTATTCCTCGAATCGATCATTCGAAAATTTGACGATTACGACGAGAAAAAAGAAAAAAATAAAGGAATAATTCGAAATATGAAATATTATCAAGATTTTATTGCTATTTTGAGTATAACGACGATGACGATGAATATTAAATTTTTCTTGTGTTTTTTTTTGTTTATTCTTTTTTTCTGTTTTTTTTTTTTTTTTTGTTTCTTGTAACGTCTCGATTGTAAAAGTCATTTACGAAGGCGACGCGTTTGCAAAAATTACGGTGATTAGTGAATAATTAAAAGATCAAGGTCGTAATATCTGAAATGTCATGGCGTGGGTAAGAGCAAAGTATTAGATGACGATCGTTCGTGTAATTTTAATGACCATGGAGTAAAACTGGAAAGAAGATAGATGAGAAAAAGACTATAATATTCTACGATAAAGAACTAGCATCTGATTTTTTCTTCTCTTTCTTTCCGCGTCTATTTTTTTCGCACAGTTCAAATAGTGCCTCGTGTAATCACAAAAATCTATGTAATTTATGATTATTTAAAGATCAATAATCGGTCACGCGATGGTAAATCTTTTTTTTTTTATAGAGAGAGATGTTACCTTACGTATTTGCGTATATATGCGTCAATCATATTTATTTGTTGCTTATGTATATATATATATGATAAATTTAATATTGGATTATGTTTTTCGCATCTCATTATCTCAGTCATTTTTTTCATGTAACTTTGTCTTTTCCAGAAGTGTCATTTTCATTAAATCGTTTGTTATGAGACAAGAAAAAGAGAGAGAAAGAGAGAGAGAGAGAGAGAGAGAGAGAGAGAGAGAGAGAGAGAGAGAGAGAGAGAGAAATAATAGCACGTTTTCATGTGTGATTGACATTTCATGCCAAATTGGGAATCTTTATGAGATATCCAATTATCGCAGTAGACAAAGATAGCATTAAAATTATGCCGATTGTATATTATTGTTATTATATTTTATTATTCTTGATAAATCATAAAAATTTTCTTCGATTGCATATAAATGATATTAACTTTTCATCCTTGCTGTCCCTATCGTTCATTATGGGGGAGAAAAAAAAATCAAAGGAAGAAAAGAATTGATTCAGTATCGAGAAGGAAAAAAGAAAATGGATCGAAGGAGATTTATTTAATTGCGAGAGGAAAAAGGAAAGAAAAAGAAGAAATATTCATTTCTTATTTATTTCTTTTTTGCGATCTCAGTGTCATATGAAAGGTCGATTAATCGATCGTATTACGACATAAGCCACATTTGTATATATATATATATATATGTATATGTATATATATATGTATGTATATAAGCTGATAACTAAACGAAATATTTGACACCGATAATTCATAATTTTGTTTCTCTTTTGATATAACATAACTCGTTCGAATTTTTTTTTTTTTTTTTTTTTTATTTCTTAACAGTCGACACCAAAATTTCTGTCGAATGAGAATGATTAAAGAAAAATATGACGATTAAGGAAACGATAAATGTTATTATATATATACATCCTTGATAAATATAATGATTTCTTTCGATGAACATCCAAAAGTGCTGTATACTCTGAACGATCTCATATCCGATAAAATCGCAAAACTATATATATATATATATATATGTATATTTTATATGAGATAATGAATCATTCATTTGTCAAATCAATTGACATAAAATTATATAAAGTTACATTATTTCTATATCGTACATTATTCTTCATTTAATAAACGATCGTTCAAAATTTGTTTCGTTCATTCGACGACGTTCATAATTTCAATTATTGAATAAAATTTATATCTAACATAATACAATTTAACATTGACGTTTGGTATGGAGATTAGAAAAATGAAACAAAGAAAAGAAAATTAATCGTTCGGCACGTGAACGATTTGTACAATGTAAACAGGATAAAATCAGTAACACATATTATTTTTAAGTCGAAAGAAAAAGGTAAAAAAAAAAAAAAAGAAACAAACAAGAAAAAACAAGGCGTTATTATAGAATGAAGAAAAATATTTTGTCAGGGACGGACGGATGTATTAAAGGAAAAGAGAGAGAGAGAGAGAGAGAGAGAGAGAGAGAAAAGAAAAATAGAAAAATAGGAAAAGAACTTGAAAATCCAGGTAGCAGGGTACATTGACAAAATAAGAAGAAAAAGAAGAAGAAGAAGAAGAAGAAGAAGAAGAAATTTTCCATACATGTGGAGTAATAAAAAGTTTCTTTAGAGAGAAAGATATATATATATATGTATAGTGGGGATAAAAGAGTTGGAGTGTCGGGATGGTAAGGTGGGAGTAATAATAAATCGTTCACCTGAGCCTACTCTGGGGCCCTGGGGAGTATGATCGTGAGCAACCAGCAGCAACAGCAGCAGCAGCGACGACGACGACGGCAAGAATAAAACCAGCCACAGTCAGTCAACACAGGCAGTGTAATGTCGCACAGTACGGGCATTTAGTGTTACGTTTGACTCGTTACCAAACGAAACTATATCATCGATTCTCTTTTCCATTTTGATCCTTTAGTTTCTTTTTCATTATCTATTTCTTTTTTTTTTTTTTTTTTTTTTTATTATTATTATTATTATATTTTACTCTTCCACCTCATCCCTCCCCACTTTATTTTCATCCTTCTCTTTTCCCTCTCCCTTCCTTTCTCCCACTTTACTATAGCACCATATCTATTCCTTTCCCATACGTTCTTTCCCTCTCCGTGGTTCGTGACTTCTTCTTCTTCTTCTTCTTCTTTCTTTTCTACTTCTACTTCTTCTACTTCTTCTTCTTCTTCTTCTTCTTCTTCTCCTCCTGCTTTTGCTTCCTCCTCTTCATTCCACCTCCACCTGTTTCTTTGATCGAGTAAAACACTTTACAAGTACGATCGAATACGTTTGTTCGCGACGATCGTTCGCGTCGATAAGGTACGCGCGTGCGTTGTGACCAGTCGAGCGAGATCAAGAAAGAAAAGAGAAACTCGTCGTCCTTTTCTTACGCATTCTCTCTATCTCTCTTTATAACTGTATACATACACGTACTCATACACACATACGTACACGCGCAGACACGCATATATATATATATATATTTTTTTTTTCTATTTATTTCTATCTCAGTCCGTTTCCTTACCTTTCTTTTCGATTAACGTCGAAAGTTATAATTATTGATCGTAAATTTTGGAGAAATCTGAATCCGCAAGTTATATGAGAGAACAAATATTTTAAAGTCGAAGAATATTTAACGGGATTTCGAGAACGACAGGTTATTGCTATTGATAGTAGTAGTAGTAGTAGTAGTAGTAGTAGTAGTGGTGTTATTGGTGGTAGTCGTGGTGGTGGTGTTGCTGCTGCTGCTGCTGCTGCTGCTGTTGCTGCTGTTGCTGTGTTATATTCAGGCAAAAGGGAATTGAACTTTCTCCTTCTATCTTTGTTGCGGTGAACGCAACGAGTCACCACGACGACGACGACTACGACGACGACAACGACGACGAGGACGACGACGACGACAGTGGAAAAAAAAAAAAAAAGAAATAGGAGGAAAACTACAAATTGAGGAGAAAGGGAAGAGAAAAGTATTAGACGAGATCGAGAATATATTTTTATGTTCGATACATGGTAATTAATTATCGAAGATATTTGTTCTTATTTGAAAAGCTAAAGAAAAAAAGAAAAAGAGAAGAGAAGAACAACGAAGAAAAAAAAGTAAGGACAAATTTTCGTCTCGTTATTTCTCATCAATCTACGATAATGATGATGATGATGATGATGACGATGATAACGACGACGATGATGATGATGATGATGCGATAATAAAAGTATACGCGTTATATAGTTTTCTTCTTCCTTTTTTTTACATACTTCTTTTTCTTATTTTTCTTCTATTTTTCTTCCTCTTCTTCTTCTTCTTCTTCTTCTTCTTCTTCCTCTACTTATTCTTTTTCGTGAGGGAAGTGCGACGACCGTGTGGTGATTTTATTAAGTGCACGTGACATAAGAAGAAATCGATAGAAGAGAGATCATGAGAGTAAATCGTGGAATTTGCGCTAAGCTGCAGGGAGGATTCCTCAGACGATGGTGTACGTATATATTTTTTTAATTATCATTGTCATTGATTTAATCGTGATTTAATTATTATTATTCGATTAAAATTACGAACATACCTTTTTTTTCTTTCATTTTTCCCTGTTTCCTGTTTTTTTTTTGCTTTTCTTTTCTCGTTATTAAATTCCTTTAAGACGATTATTTGTATCAAAGTGGCACGAATATTTAACGATTAATTCTATACATGATATATGTTTTTTAAAGAATTTTGTATTCGACTTTAGTTGGAAGACAAATAATTCACGTCCACCATTCACGCGAGCCATTCGATCCTTTTTTTTTTTCTTATTTTTTTTTTTTTTTTTTTTTTTTTTTTTTTTTTTTAATTAGATACGTTGAAATACCGGTGCAACAGGTGAACCTTACCGACGATGGGGAAAAAGCAAGTTCGTGTTCACTTGAATCCTTTTCTCGATAGATCGGAGACGAGTCGTAACTCTCTTTCTTTCTTTCTTTCTTTCTTTTGAGGAGCAACGGTCGTCGCTCTCGAAACGAATAAAGCCGTCGAAAAGCAACGTAGCCATCGTTATAAGGTCAATTCGATTCAATGGACGTGTCATGCTCCGAGTAATCGTGCATTCTGAATCATCGTCGTTACGTTTTGTAAGAGTCCTTTATATATATATATATATATATATACACACCTTTACGCGCATAGAATATAAACGAGGAAAGAGATATATATCGATAATATATTTAATTTTTTGTTCGTTTGAAATCTTCTTTTTTTAAAGAAACGAAATGAATTTTCTTTTTCCACATTGATTTGATGAACATTGATTAATTAATTATTTAGATTTTAAATATCCATGTATTTTTATTGTCGAATGAATAACTTAGCTCGGGTACGCAAGTTTCAACGGAATATTTTTAAATTCAAGAAACGTGATCGACGCCTTTCGCCATTGTTTCGCGGCATCGCATTCCTTCTCGCAAAGTTAAAAGAGCACGTGGTTTGCCACGAGAGAGCTCCGTCGAATCTAAACACTTTTAATGTTTCGAGTTTCTTATTTCTCGCGGGAAAGCGTTTTAACAGCTAACTCCATAAGTTTGTTCGCTGTACGAGAGAGAGACGATATGTATGTGTACGTGTATACATATGTATGTGTGTGTGTGTGTGTGTGTATGTGTGTAGTCTCTAACTGTAAAGTGTAGGTCGTCGAACGACTTCAAGTATACCTAGTAAGGATTTACAAATCCCTCGATTAATTTCCTGATAATTCTTTCTTTCTTTATTCTATGTCTTTCATTAACGTACAAATATAAATTCAAATTTTTTCCCCATTTCATTCGAACGTTTTCGTTTATACTTTAAAATATTTTTTATCAATTAAAATTTGATCCTTCTAATGAATCTTATTAAAAATCATTAGAAACAATGATAATCATTTTATCGATTTTAATTAATAAAATAATAATAATAATAATAATAATAATAATAATAATAATAATAATAATAATAATAATGATAATGATAGAAACGAGCGATAAGCTTTATTTCATTTTGAAATGATTAATTAATTATTTTAAGATAAATAAACTTAATCCAATAAAAATTGATATAACTTTCTTACGTCAGATTTCACATATTGAATATTCGAAGGGGAGAGACTTTTAAAAGGCATCCCAACATAGACTAGAACGAGTAGTACCAAGAGCAGGAAGTACACTTACATAATAACAAGTAATTATCGTAAGTTGTAAATGGTTAGCCGAATGGTGACTGCTTTTAATCGTTAAAACAAAAATTCGATACGAACTTTTCGTTGTTTATTCCTTCTTCGGCGAATAAAAAAATGTAAAAAAAAAAAAAAAGAAAAGAAAAAAAAAATAAAGAAAAAAAAGAGATAATAAAAAAAAAAAAAAACTGATAAAAAGATAAAAGACAGGAGAAAAAGAGAAAAAGGAAAAACAATGAAAAAGGAAAACAAAAAGGAGGATGTTACGTGACAATCAACGATATATATATATATATATATATATCTTATTTTTTTTATTTTATTTTTTTCTCATGCACATTCACATATCGTATATATTTGATATTTTTTATAAAATTTATGAATAATATGAAACATTATTAACACTCGAATATAGAACAATTTGCGTTTATTTTCACGTTTATAGAAATGATTTTTCTTCCGTAACGCGAAAGATAATTCGAGGTCGATGTAAATTTTAAAATTGCATCGGAGTTAATTGTGGCTAATCGACTTGGCCAGGTTTCCATGAAATGAACTTAACTGATACTGTAGTATATGTACCGTAGTTCTCTCTCTCTCTCTCTCTTTCTATATATACCAACATATACCTCTACTCGTAGAATATTGCGTATCGTACGTAAAGAACGGAGTTCACCGTTCACCAGCCCACGTTCTTGAGGGAATGCTGGTTCTCGAAGTTTACGAGAAACATTTACTGGTAATAAGGAAAGCGCTTAGGGATATATATATATATATATATATGCATTTGATTGTGGTTTGTTTATTCTTTCTTTTCCATATTTTTTTTATTATTCCAATAGCAGCGAACGACCGACGAAACCGCTTAAAGATGATCATAAACCATAGAAAATCCAAATTTCTTTCCGCCTATTCCTTTTTTCTATTCTTTTTTATCTTTTTTTTCTTTTCTTTATCTTTTTTTCCTTTTTTGTTTTTCTTTTCTGTTAAATCTTTTCACGCGATCGTAACGATCTCGGAAGAGAACAATTTTATCGATCGAATAGGAGAAAATCGAACAACTTCGAATGCGAATCGATAAAAATACATGACGAAAGAAACGATAGGATTTCTCTCAAATTTTATCGTTCCTTTTTATACCATCTTATTTATTAATTTTTAGATATGCATTAGAGATTAGAATACAGTATATAGGGATTTCTTTTTTTAAATCGTTCAATTGGATTCTATGCAATTAAATTAATTCATATTAATTAAATTGATTTATTTTTTCTTTTTTTTTTTTTTTTTTCCTTTCATTATTTCTATCCTTTCTATCGTTTATTAAAAGTACGAAAGGATCGAATTGAAATTTTATATATAATATATATATATATATATATATATATATTATTTTATATGTAATATTATATTTATTTTATTTATATATGTATATAAAAATTGAAATTATAAATTTACGATAGATTCACGAGTGTATATCGAATAGATTTGAAACAAAGAGATGTTATGAAAGGGAGAAGAAAAGGCAAAAAAAAAAAAAAAGAAAGAAATAGAAAAAAAAAGGAAAATAAAAAAAGATTAAATATACGCAATGGAATTAAATGAGAATAAATAAAATTTTTATTAATGTTATTACATAGATTATATAGAATGGCATTTGGTCATTAACGTTAAATAATCTCGTTCATCGTGTCTGTTCTTACGTTTGATATAGAAAATACTGGTTATTTATCTATTTGCTTTTAATTCACGTTTCAGATTGAAAGAGCAAATGCTTGTACGTCGTACGCGTTCCTTTCGAATCATAATATTATACATACGTATATGTATATATATATATATATGTGTGTGTGTGTATGTGTAGGCTTATAGGATAATAATAAGATTTTCCATTCGTCCTCGTTGCTTTTATCAATACGTACGATCGCTTTGTTTACTATGTTTGATTGTTCTCCTTTTCTCACCTTCTTCTTCTTCTTCCTCTTTTCTTCCCCCACTCTTCCCTTTTATTTGTTAACACGTGATATACGTCGGGATTAAAGGAAAGAGAGCCTAATGTAAATAAATATAACCTATGAAAATAAATAGTTATCGATCCTGTTCGTGTTCTCTTCTCTTCTAATCGGTCATTAACGATAAGGATACTCAAGTGAAAACATCATAGGAGAGAAGTGTTTGAATCTCATTTATACATTTTGTACGTAATATTAGAGTGCATTAGAAATGTCTAGAATTGAATTGTGGATGTTAGAAAAGTGATTTGTGCCGTTCAAAGGAAAATATATATATATATAAAGAAAATATATATATATATATATATATATATATATATATATATATATATATATAAAGAAAGATACGTCGTTAACCAATCGATAACATCGAATTTACTGAATGAAAGAGAGTATAATATAATGTAAGTAGTATTTTTATTGAAGGTAAGGTAAAATCATTTATGTTATATTAACTTTCACTTCTTCGTGAGTTTTCGTTTGATCTGATTTTTCTTCTTTCTTTCTTTCTTTCTTTTTTTTTTTTTTTCTTTTTCTTTTTTGATTTCTTTTCCAATACGAGAACGAAATCAGAAGGACTACGGTACTTAACGTGTTCGATAGAATTTTATGGAATTTTATAATTAGAGAAATGAAAGGAAAAAAGAAAAAAAAAAAGAAAAAACAAATAGGCTCGATCAACATTGGATAAACTTTTCATTTTAACGTTTTCGTATAGAATAAGATTTCGACTCGTAGATGAGATTTTGTTCGTCACGTATACGAGAAAACAGTTCTGATGAGAGGCCATGTACATTTTTAAACGACGATCGTTACTCGTCTTCTGACGAGTTTAAAGGAGAACGTAATTTCCGGTTTTGATCTTAACTAACAAGAAATTGGATTCGATGGAAATGGGTTCGTTGCTTTCGATAGTTATTTAATGTAGTTAAATGTGAAACGTCGTTGTTTTTCTTTTTTCTTTTTATTTTTTTGTTTTTTTTCTTTTCTTTTTTTTTTTTTTTTCTTTTTGCTTTTTCTTTTTATCCGTGAGAATGTCATCTTGCCGTTGATCGAGGTATAAAAAAAAAACGATCATTATCAACGCGCATTAGTTAGATTAATCTACGTTGGTTATAAATTGGTTAATAAAATATTAATTAATAATACGTTTTTATCACGTTTCTATATCGTTCAATTAAATTTATCGTTTATTATATTAGAATTTTATCGTATCGTTTTAATAAATCGTATAATTTCTTTACAAATTCTTCGTTGTTATTTAAAACGTAACGAAAAGCTTTTACAAATTAATTGATTAGAGTTCCATTTAAATATTTCACATGATCGTGATAAAATCGATTTATAAAGAATTATATGATTCGTTTTGATGAAATAAAATTAACAATAAAATAGACAATACAATCTATTGTAGTATAGTATGTTTCGTCGATTTCTTAAATCTAATATTTATTTGTCTTTCGAGGATTTTTTCTTTTTTTTTCTTTTTTTTAATTCATTTTTATATAAATCGATATCTATGCATTATTTATTTATATATTTATTTATTTTTTTTGTTTTTCTTTTCAAACGAATATTTTAAATTATCAATTATATTTTTCTTTACGACGATCATGTGTTTTACGCGACTAAAATGTAAAAGTTAAGGGACTACATATATATATATATGTATATATATCTCGTAACAATGATGAATATTCTCGTAGTAATTAAAATTAGACACACACACACACATGCACATATATATATATATATATATATATATATATATATATATAAAAGTTATTTATGTCGTAATATTTTTCAAAAAAAGAAAAGATTACAAAAGTTTAGACAGTTCGTGTAAAGTGACATGTCGTAAGAACTAATTTTATATACCCCTCATTTAATGTTGCAATGTTAGAACGTAATAGAGCAAAAGGAGAACTTCACTGACAATGAAAAAGATGCAACGAGACTTTTTATATCGATTTGCGATATTAAGTCAATCGTGTCAAGGGAAACGATTGTTACATTAGGTTACTTCTTCTATTATCGTTTTACATTAAGCATACATATACGTACTTACATACATATATATATATATATATATATATATATATATATATATATAAATTTTATAATCGATTAATCGATTGAGGAACAACATCGGAATTTTAATTGGAGTCTGAATTAAGAAACATCTTAAATGATATCAAATCAATAAGTCTTTCTCGAAATTTTATAAACTTATTCTTTTCCTTTTGTCTCTCTTTTCACCTTTTCATTTTTTTTTTTTTTTTATTTCTCCTGAAATTGTAAGAAAATTTCCTACAAATTGGTAGTAATTTTTTTTTACGTTCTACAAAAGAGAGAGAGAGAGAGAGAAAAGAAAAGAAATTGGCTTGAAAGGTATCGAAAGAAAAGTCAATCTTGTACGTAAAAAAGGAAAAAAAAAAAAAAGAAAAAAAAGAGTCCATTGAAAATTTTTGATCCATCCGGTATTAAAAATTCCAACGTTGCTTATTGGCCAAGTCAATAAATACATAAATGCATACGCGTCTGCATAAATAAATATATGTATAAATAAATATATGCATAAATAAATATATGCATAGATGAATATATAAATGTCTAAATGCGCATATACAGAATGTTTCAGAAATAATCTGAAACATTTCGCGTGTGTTGTATATATATATATATATATATATATATATACACATATATAAATACGTATATATAAATACGTATATAAATATGTATATAAATATGTATATATGTATAACAGAAATTTTCTCGATTTCTCTAATTACACATTTCAACTTAATTATCTTCGCAAACTAGTTATGGTAAGAATCAGAACGTTTTAAAAACATCACCATGAAAACATAAAAATCCTACCTATAAGTCTCATCGTTATTTTATATACTTTCTCCAACTATATAGTTCCTTGATCTTTTCTTGAATAAATAAGTAAATATGTTAATAAATAAAATTTACACTAGATCGTTATCAGTATCCTTTATACTAAAAGGTACGTTTAAAAAGATTATCCATAACGATCGTGCATTCTCTTTCAATTATGAAAGCATATATATATATAGAAACGAAAAGAATACGAGTGAAAAGAAACTAGTGACGCGATCTACAGAGGTTGCGCATATTAATTGTTTCTTTTAAAGAATTTGCCGACATTAAATGGAAATATTTAGGTATGAACGCTATGGGAATATTTTTAATCCTTAACTGAGAATGCAATCTATTATCAATTTAAACATAACATTTCATTAAACGTATAAATTCTTGATTATCTTTAATCAATAGTTCGATTAAATCTGTTTATTATTTTCAATGTATATTATAATCAATTTTTGTTAAAGTATTAATTGTATTATTATAAGTTATAGTATAAAAATTTCACATTTGTATTATTATTATTATTATTATTATTATTATTATTATTATTATTATTATTATTATTATATGAAAAAAACAAAATTAATAAGTTATCTTAAAGAAAAAAAGAAAAGATCGAGAATTAGATCGTTGAAAAAAGGGAAGGGGAATTCGATCGAAATAAAAAATGGTTCTTCTTTGTTTTTTCTTTTTTTTTTCTTTTTTAACTTTTTAGAAAGTTAAAGTGTCTTTCAAAAGAACATTTCTATGGTTCTATGGAGAATAGAAAAGACGTTGGTCCCACGGGAGAGATTTTTTCGCATAGTCAAAATGCAACGATAATATCGTAGACGCGTGAGAACGGATTACCTGGGTTCTGGGAATGGGAACACCGAAAGTACCTGACATTTTTATGGAAGAGAGAAAAAAATAAGTCGAACTAATCCTCGTTATGTGTATATTTATCTATGCAATTATTTATGGATGAACGTATGTGCGAATTAAACGCAGCAATACTGCGTTCGTTTATTTCTTGATTGAAGAAGTGATTTTTGAAAAAGAAAAAAAAAAAAAAGAAAAGAAAAAAAAAACAAAAAAAAAGAAAGATAGTGAAAGGAACAAAAATTGACGAAAATTAATGCCTAGATTACGAAATACTGGATGTATCATAAATAAAAATTTATTTCAAGTAAACTATATGGTATATTGGATGAATGGAATTTGTAAACAACTTCGTCAGGTTTTAACGAATGTTTTGCAATATATCTTGTGAAAAATATTTTAGATTATTACTTCTTTTTCTTCTTCTTTTTTTTTTTTTCAATGACGTTATAATTTTTTTTTTCAATGACGTTATAATTTTTTTTTTTTTTTTTTTTTTTTTTTTTTTTTTTTTTTTTTTTAGAATAATCCTCTAAATCGTATTCGCATACTCGAGATCTCATATCGTAAACTTCTTTAAAGGTATCGCGAATAAATTTGCGAATTGAAATAATAAGAAGTAAGATTAAAGAAAAAAAAAAAAAAAAAAAAAAAAGATTCTCGATTGAATTAAATAACGATAATATATTTTCTAAGGAAATAACAACAACAAATAAAAAAAGTAAAAAATATTTAACACTTATGCCGATACATTAATATTAATTAAATAGATCGCATAATTGGAAGATTAATAAAGTTTACATATCAAACATAACATTTAATTACGTATGAATAATTTAATTCGATATATTTTAATTTCAATATAATAATGTATAAACAAATAAAATAATTTATATGAATTTACATATTCATATGTAATCGAGAAATATTTTCATATATCATTTTTCTATGCAACATTTTATACGATATTCGATAATTTGTTTCCTTTAGTCGTCGTCTTCGTCGTCGTATTTGCGTGGTTCTTTTTTTTTTTTCCTTTTTTCTTTTGTTTTCTATTTTTAAAATCAAAAATACAATTTCGAAGATAACGAGGATAACGTGGAAAAATTTTCGCGTGATCGTTGAAGAAATTTTGTTGTTTCTTCATTAGAATGATTGCGATATCTATTACTTCAAAGTGCTTTTGTCTCATTGTGATTGCTGTTGCAATAACGACGACGAAGAAGAAGAAGAAGGAGAAGAAGAAGAAGAAGAAGAAGAAGTGGATGAGAAGGACGAGGAGGAGAAGAAGGAAAAGGAAAAGGTGGAGGAGGAGGAGGAGGAGGAGGAGGATGATGAGGCAATGACAAAATCGTTTGGAGATTTCGTTCTCTTCGAACTCACGATCGAATAATATTATGTAAGATCCGAGTTTAACTTGTGCATTTTAAGCGAGATGAATTGGGTAGACATTTAGATGTATTGGCATTAGAAATATACGATCCAGATGTTGTCGTACATGCGAGAAGAACGATTCTTTTAACCTCGATGTGGTCATGAGTTTAGTTCATAGGTATACGAACAAGTTAAACAAGAGTGACGTGGTTATATTACAAAAACGTTAGTTGGATCCAATTTTCTAGATTTCTGTTTCTTTACCGTTAAACATGACACGTGTTGTGCGGTTAGTCGTAAGATTATCGATAGTCATATCCAATAGATATAAATTTCAAATTGGCGTGAGAATTTTTTTCTTTTTTATCAATTTTTATTTATTTATTTATTTATTTATTTATTTATTTTTTTTTTACTCCCGAACAAAATGAAAAAGATTCTATGAGAATTTGTTGGGACAGCTGTTTAACGATGAACATTATTTTGATATAATCGAGAATGAAAAAAAGAAAAGTTTTACTAACGAATAATATTAATGGCAATTATATTATTATTTCGTCGAATTATTGATCGATATATTAGTTCTGTTTAAGGCCATGCTTAGATATCATTATTAACGAATTAAATATTCATTAATTAAATGTCATTGTTTATTTTCCTTTTCTTAGTTTTTTTTTTCTTTTTTTTCTTTTCTTTTTTTCTTTTTTTTTTTTTTTTTGCAACCCACAACTTCCACATTTATATTTTACAAGTCAGTTTAAATCACAGTTATCATCATCGGGAATATTATATCATGGATGATACGAGAACAATAATTTTTCTTTTTTTTTTTATCTTTTTTAATTAATTTATTCTCCTTTGATCTTACAACTCACAATGATATATGCTCAAGAGTATCATAGAACGTAACGCCAATGAATTGACGATCGATTTCATTTTACTTGAATCTTTTATATAATAATTTTATATCATTATATCTTGGAATAATGTTTATACGATGAATTGATTTTTATCTTACAATTTATATTATCAATTTCGTGATTATGTAATTCATAAGACAAAACCGCGAATTGTATCTCCCTTTGGTTAATGTAAGATTAGAAATAAAGATATATACACTTCTAGCTTCGAGTTAGATATATATTTATATATATATACATATATATAATATACAAATAGGATTTAAGATTTGCATTAGATTTAAGCGAATATTGATTCTCTTTTACGTACGTATATACGTCGAAACGAGATTAAGAAATAATTTTATTCTGTGAGGGAATGAGAGAGAGAGAGAGAGAGAGAGAGAGAGAGAGAAAGAGGAAAGGTATTAGAAGAAGGGGAAAGAAATAATCTAACATTCTAATGCATGCATACGAAGAGATATCTTAAAGAAACTCAAAGACATTTTTTTATTTCTAATGTAAAACATAGAACGTAAGAACGAGAATGTAAATCTCTTTGGTATCGTTCGTAAGTAATTAGTAGATTGTGATTTAAGATGAAGGAGAAAAAGGAAAAAAAAAAAAGGAGAAAAAAAAGAAGGACGATAAGGAAATGAGAATAAACTGTAAGAGAGTTTTTTATTTTTTTCCACGATAATGATGATAATAATAATAATAAGATAATATTAGTTTTGACCTTAACAAGTTGGAATAATTTTCAATGGTGGATCTAATTATTGAGGGTTAACGTTAATGGTAAATACGAGGCGTTAAAGCGAGATATAATGTTAAACGATGTGTATATGTATATGTATATATATATATATATATGTATTACATGGTATTATATGGTGAAATCCGAACGACAATGAGTCAAAGGACGTAGATCGACCTCGCCTTATTTGTCATACATTTTTATCGCTTTTAGTTGACAATAAAATAATACCGTATATGGTATTATTCTTGTAGTATTATTATCGAAAAAATTTATCGATTAGTATGAATCTACTATTTGTCTATATACGACGAATAAAAGTTAGATATGAAATAACCGTTGTATCGTTTGTTCCATTAACACGTTACTAGAGAGAGAGAAAGAGAGAGAAAATAATAGAATATAAGCGTGTAGAAAACGGATGTATGCAATTTTCTCGCCTACACGATGAAACGTTCGTATAACTATAATGGTGACATTGCACGTTAGAACTTCGTTAGAAACGTTTGCATATTTGACATATTTAACTATCTAACTAAGTAACTACCTACATATCTACCTACTTATCTATATCTATCTATCAATATAAAACCATTTCAAAGATTTGAAATGGTAGATATATATATATATATATATTATTATAAAAAATATATATATATATATTTTTTTTTGTCTGTACGATATTTATTAGTTCATTCGAATATATGTAAATAAATATATACGTATATATTGGATACATTGAAATTTCACATCTAAGCGAAAATTAATGGAAGACATATTTGTCGTTTTTATTTAACTCAAATGACCTTCATTCGCAAATTGAATATCATTCAAATTGCTTTCGCAATTTCTTTTTTTTTGCCAACACGTGACCAAGATTCAACGTCCATGCTATTATTTTCTTTCTTTCTTTCTTTTCTTTTTTTTTCTTCTTTTTCTTCTTCTTCTTCCTCTACTTCTTCTTTTGGATATCCTTTACATCGACGTTCTACTTATTCTCTCGAATTAATATTTTTGAATTTTTTCATTTCCGTTTTTTTTTTCTTTTTTTTTTTGTTTTTTCTTTCTTTTTCTCTTTCTTTTACTTTTCTTTCTCATAATTACTTTGAACGATATATTGGTATTTGTAATGATATATAAATTGCGTTGGTATTAATTAATCAAAAATATTTCTTAATAATAATAATAATAATAATAATAATAATAATAATAATAATAATAATAATAATAATAATAATAATAATAATAATAATAATTTCTATAAGTATTCGATCTAATGGACGATGGAGTATTTATAATAAAATTCTAATGGAAATTTTGACATTTTAAATTATACAATTATAACGATAGCTTATATCGCGTAATTATATTTTATTAGAAAAATATAAGAAGATAATATATTATGTATTATGAAATAATTTAGTATTAATTAAAATAAATTAACGAATGAATGAAAACGTTGTTTCCTTTTTCTTTTTTCTCTCTTTTTCTTTTTTTTTTTTGCCAGTTGTACATATTTTCCTTCGTTTTTTTTTTCCCTTTCGATAGAAAAAGATAGAAAGAGAGAGAGAGAGAGAGAGGGAGAGAGAGAGAAAGGGAAAAAGAAGAAGACAAAATTATTCTCTGTCATGCATTTTTATATATTTTTATTGATCGTCGCGATAATTTCCACGGATGCAACTACGTATATTCATTTAACGATCGCCGTTGATTCCGTGTCCTCGTCTGACGCATCGATTTCTTTTTGCTCCGTATTATTCGCAACGACGATTACTTGTTTTTCAGATCAACCATGAATGTTTTTGTTTATTTATTTTAATGAAGCATTCTATAGCAATGAGTAAGATGGGTTATGTGACAATTGTTATCGATAAATCTCAAATTACACACACAACACAGACATGTATATATATATATATATTTTTTTTTTTTCGTTTTTCAGCTCAATCATGAATATTTTTATTTATTTATTTTAATGAAACATTTCATACCAATGAATAAGATGAGTTATATGACAATCGTTATCAACAAATCTCAAATCACACACACATGTATATATATATATATATATATATATATATATATATATATATATTTATTTTTTTTTCTTTCTATTACGTATGTCGAATGATAAGAACATAAAAAATACGCTGTATTTTTATTTTGTAACAAAAAATATTACAATTTAATGTTATTATATACAAATATATATTTTATTAATAGAAATAAACTAAAAAATAAATTATATATATATATAAAATATTTTAAATAGATTATTTATTTATATTAAAAATACAATTAACCTAATTAATCTAATTAACCAATATTATAATATATAAAATAAATATTTTATGATAAAAATATTATAATTAAATTTTATTATATATAAATATATTAAATTAATTATCTGAAAAGAGTCAACGTTCAAAGTCACATTCTTCTTCCTCGTTCGTTATTATTATTTATCGGTCATCATTATCATACAGGTATTTTTTTTTTTATTTCTATTTTTTATTTTTAATCTTTTTTATTTCTTTTTTCATTTCGACGTATGAATCACGAATTATTCGCACGTAAAGTATTTATGAATGATTGGAACGAACGAAACGAACGGACGTCACGTAACACGTAAGTCGACCCAAGTCAAAAAAGGCATTCTATTTCGATTAATTATTTCGAGACGTTTAGAAAATGTTATCTATTTAAGGACGATTTTATAGTAGTCGTTAATTATTAAACACACACCTCTCGAAGTCTCGTAGATGATGACTTCTTCGTCCTTCGAAATTTGCGCTCGCGTTTTGAGGTCGTACAATTTAACATAAGCGTTTCGATAGAATTTATTAAGAAATTTCGTATATATTGTTTCTTAGCCGATCAACGTCTTCGCCATAATCGATTCATTCTTTCGTCACAATATATATATATATATAAATTTTAACATTGCTGTCATATCGGAAGATTTTTATTTTTATTTTTTTTTCGTCGAAGGAATACATCGACACATTCCTTCGGTCTTTTATTTATTCTTTTCTTTCTTTCTTTTTTTCTCTTCAAGATAAAGATAATTAGAGAGAGAAAGAGAGAATCGTGCAAATTCTTACGAATTCTTAATTTTATTAATACTTACACGTTGTGTAATATCTTTTATTTCATCTTCTTTGAATTTAATTTAACTTTATTATTTCTTTCTTCTTTTTCTTTTTCTTTTTTTGTCCTTTTTATCGTTTTATCACGACATATATACATAAAGTCTTCAAGGATGTATAGTTTATGTTTTCTGTTCTTTTCTTTGCTTTTTTCTTTTTCTTTTTCTTTTTTTTTTTATCTTCTGTTGACAACGACGAAAGGCAATTAAGGAAATTGTTAAATTACAAAAAAAAAAAAAAAGAAAAGGAAAAAGAAGAAGAAAAAAGTAGGAAGAAAAAATTAGTTTCCCTCTTCTCTCTCTCTCTCTCTCTCTCTGTCTGTCTCTATCATCTCTTTCTTTTTTGTTGGATTATTCACATGTTCTTCTGAATTATTTACTTTTTTTATTTATTTATTTATTTTTTTTTTTTCATTCGTAAAGAAACAAAGAAAGAAAAAAACAAAGCATCATTTCTAAAGTGTGTCTAATATTAATAAATCGAATGCCATAGAAGCTAATTAAAAATATATGAAATGCATTTCTCGGAGATCTTATTGACGCGTAATCCGGTAAAGAACAAAGTTAGCTCTTACGAAGTAATTCTTTTGAACCAGTTAGGAAGATGAACGACTTCGAACACGTATAGAGAGAGAGAGAGAGAGAGAGAGAGAGAGAGAGAGAGAAAAGAATGACGAAGATGAGGAATAAAATGAAAAAGAAGAGATGAAAGAAATGGCAGAAGAAAAATGGGAAAAAAGGGGGAAAGAAAAAAAAAAAATTAATTACACAACGCTATCTTACTTTGGATTCGCATTTTACTATGGACGCATATTATCATGGACGTACGAAAAGGTTCTCATTATTTTTTTTCTTTCTTTTATTTTTCTTTCTTTTTCTTTTTTTCTTATTTTTTTTTATTTTTTTTTCGTCATTTCCAAACGTCGCGAAAAATCTTACTTGACGTAAATCATGTTTGACGTCGAAATTCTTTTTCTTATTTTCATTTCAATTTTTAATTTGTATTTGACATTTAATTGTATATTTTAGACAGGTTTCTTTCGTGAGTCACGTTGCATTTTAATTATATTATATCGAATCCATCAACGTGACAATGAACTTCGAATATTTTCAATTAGCCTAATTATGATATTAGAAAATTGGCACAGGTTGAGAACCATTGCTCTTGCTATGGTGGCATCCTTTCGCCTGCGAATGAGAAGCTCATTGCACGAAGGCGAGGCCACTACCGATCGGTGTACCTTCTATCTGCTTACCCACATTAATCCTTCTTTCTTTTTCTTTTTCTTTTTCTTTTTCTTTTTCTTCCTCTTTTCCTTCTTTTCTTTTTCTCTCTTTTTTTTTTTTTTTTCACCGACAAACGCTCCGCATATCGCGTCGTCTATCCTTTATCCTTCGATCTTATACCCTTTTTTCTTGTTTTTTTTTCTTTTTTTTTCTTTTTTTTTTTTTTTTGGAAGATCATCAGAACTCTTTTCGATAGACTTTCGAATAATTTTTAATTCGCGATAAACGATTTAATTAAGTTTCTAAACAGCGACACGATATTGTATAATCAGATTTACAAAAATAAAAAGAAAATTTATTAATACATTTTTAACAAATCACGATATACACGATTGTATTTATATATTTTAATGGGTTTATCGAACGTAGAGAGAAAGTAACCAAGAACTTCACGTATGAATCTCAATATCATACATATCGTAAAAATACGTTTACGTACATTGAAATTATTATCGAAATTTATATAATTATTAGATAATAATAATTCGAAAATAATAATTTTTACGTTTGACAGTGAGAGGGCTATTGGATAGGGGGGGGGGGTGGATAGTGAGGATGTAAATTTTTTTTATTTTCCTTATTTTATTATTATTATTATTTTTGTTTTGTTTTTTTTTTTTTTTTTTTTTTTTATTCATTCAGAGATAGATATTTCCAGGATCGTTTATGATCCATATTTAATGTCCGACGTTGGTTACATTGGTTTTACATGATTTCACTCGAATAGCACGAAATGATAGCACGACCTCGATCGATCGTTCGTTCGTTCGTTCGTTGATTTTCATCTTCAAGAAGCGAGTCAGTGTACTTTTCTGTTCCGCTTTCCGTTCGAGTAACAGAAACCCGTTCTTAAAAGTTTCAACTTCATGAATATTCTTCGTAAAAGAATTAAAATGATCGTACACGATAGTTACGATAAATACGTAAATATATAATATATATATATATATATATATGAATAAATCTAATATATAATTTATTAAAAATAGAATGAATCGTATGGAAGGACAGTCAAAATACAAAGGAAAAGTCTAATCTTTCATAAGCCTTTGATTAACTTCGACTTTATTGGACTAAAGTGAAGTGAAAAAAAATAAAAAGAAAGAAAGAATAAGAAAAAATTTGTTGGAAATCAAAGACTTCATAATTTATAATTATACATTTATAATTATAAAATAAATCGTATGTAATGACTTCTACCATTATATATATATATATATATATATTTTTTTTTTTTCTATTTTTGGAAAATATCAAGGTGACTTTAATTTTGTTTAAATAAGAGCACAATAATCTTTTATAATGATATTAATGATATCACATAAATATCAATAATATATATATATATATATATGTATATCAATTTTAAATTGATTCTAATGAGTTAATGGTATATAATAAAACTAAAAGCGAGTATTAGGATAATGTTATTTTTTTACGAAAAGGAAAAAAGGAAAAAAGGAAAGAAGAGATAGGAAACAAAATCAAAAAAATCAAAAAAAAAAAAAAGAAAAAAAAAAGAAAAGAAATTTTCTTATATATCAGTATGAAGGATAATGTACACGAGGGTTGTACACGAAAGTACGTCGTACACGTAAGTACGTCGTACACGTATCTTCGACGCTTTTCAATTTTAAATTAGAAATTTCGAGATAGGAAAGTTTCCTCTATATTCTTTCTAACGGTCTCATGGAAAATGTCGAGCGTAAATAAATAAGTACACGTCGAGTTTGTAGTGGGACTTTGAAATGGAGGTCGGACGTACGAAGTCGTCCGTAACGTTTTAAGAAAGAGAGAGAGAGAGAGAGAGAGAGAGAGAAAAAAAATTCTAATTTCTAAAGTGAACGATAGACGAAAATTTGCGATCCTTCGAAAATCTTTGATACATTTTTTTTTTCCTTGATGCAAATCTCAAAAATCGAATTCTTTTTTTTTTTTTTTTATTTTTCTTTCATTCTTTCTTCTCACTTTATTTTTCCCGTTGGTACATATTAGAGTTACTTTTTATTCTTTTTTCTTTTTTTTTTCTTTTTTTTTTTTGTTTTTTGTTATTCTTTTTTTTCACAAGTAACACACGACAGACACGAATATTCTCTTGAGAATTTTCAATGAGCAAATTTTCGCGAGGATATGCGAAGGAATAACGAAGGAAGGAAGTGAATAAGTAAGTAAGTAGGTCAGTCGGTTAGAGATAAGAAAGAATGAGAGAGAGAGAGAGAGAGAGAGAGAGAGAGAGAGAGAGAGAGAGAGAGAGAGAGAGAAGAGTTTCGGTTTAGCGATATAAAAAAAAAAAGAAAAAAAAAGAAAGAGAGAGAGAGAGAGAGAGAGAGAGAAAAGAAAAATTAGAGAAGAGAATGACGACAAGGTCTCGATAGTCGCGAGACTTTCTCTGGACAAATTAAATTAGATTAGTTATGGCCTCTCGATTGTTAATTGACATTGTGAAAGATAGACCGGAAAGTATTTAATTGTTTCATCGGCGTGAAGCCACCGATTATAAGTAAAGTACGGTTATTTCGTAAATACGCGTTTTATTTTAATTAACGTAATCTTATTAATCGTTATATGTGTCCCCATTAAAAAAAAAAAAAAAAAAAAAAAAAAAAAAAAAAAAAAAAAGAAAAAAAAAGAAAAAGCAAAACAAAACAAAACAAAAGGGAACAAAATTAATTAATAATACACGTTTAGATGTTTGATAAGAAAAAAAATTGTTGTAATTACGTTCGATATTATCATACGTAATATTCCATAAGTTTTGATCGTTCTAATTTTTTTCAAGCGTTATACGTTAAAGGTCGTATATAATATTTGTATTATTATTATTATTATTATTATTTTTGCGATTTTATATCTATAAGTAAAATATAGTACTAGTTTCTTCTTCCTTTCGAGTAAGTAGGTAGGTAGATGAGAGCTACATATTCGACGTTTGAAATTCGTCGAGGCATGCGATCACTTGATCAACGACGAGGAACGAACTATAATAATTTCACTGGACGTCGTAGGCGATGTCAACGCAATGTGAGATTATATAAGTGAATTGCTCCTACAATCGTAGATATCGTTTCCTATTTCTCTCTTTCTTTTTCTCTCTCTCTCTCTCTCTCTCTCTCTCTCAGTCTCTCTGTCTGTCTGTCTGTCTCATTTGCTTTCTATTTTTTTTTTTCTCTGCTTTGTCGGATCATATAAGAAAATGATAGAAAAGAAAAATTATTTATATCGTTTTTATTTCAAACGTTAAACGTTAAAAGGCAGGACAATTGTTCGTTAAAAATAATACATGAAAGATATTTCATTTGTATTTGAGTAAAAATTTAATTAGATACACGTAATAGATAATTTTCGTACATCGAAATAATTCTCTTAAATTTTCTTTACGTCAATTTTCTTTATTTAATTATTATTGTTTTCTTTCTTCTCTTTTTTTTTTTTTTCTTGTTCTTTTTTTTTCTTTTTTTTTTTTTTTTTCCTTCTTTCATTTCCTTTCGACGCGTCGAGAGAACTCGACGTATTCTTCAATTAGAACGTAACATACGAGTTATTTATGCATTCTCTATTTAGAATGGCCGCTAAAATAGATAGAATTATTAAATGATAAAGATAATTGAACGTAAGTAAATATATAATAATTATTTAAATATACAATAGATATGTGATTTTGAAAAAGATAATAATAAAGATCAGTAATTATTTCAGAAAACGATTTATTAACAATAAACAAATAAACAAATAAATAAATATATATATATATATATATTATTTAAGAAAATTAATTTTATACAAAATTAGGAAGAAAAAGTTGACGGAAAATAATAAGAAAATATTTGGATATTAATTTTTATTATCCTTTTTCACGGAACACTTATTGAATTTACACGAGTAATACGAAAAAAAAAAAAAAAAAAGGAAAAAAAAAAGAACAGGTTAATTTAGATTAATCATCTAAAGTTTAATGGATATCGCATTGTAATCTTTCGAGTATAATAATTTTACGCTTACATATGCACGCTTACATACTTACATAGTCGAAGAGAATCCGTCAGAGTTTGGAGTTCGCGATCGTGACGTTACGTAAAAGAAATATCGTTTCTTTGCTTATTACTTCGTTCGTTGCGTTTCTCCGATTTCTTTTTTACCCTTTTTTTTCTTTTTTTTTTCCTCTCTCTTCTCTTTTCTTTTTCTCTTTCTCTTTCTTTTTTTTTTTTTTCTTTTTTCCGTCGATCCTCCATCGATCATATATATATATATATGATATTTAATATAGTGCAACGAATGTACTCTTGGATAATATCAATATTCGTTTAAAAGTTCTAAATCGAACGATATTCAAAATTGAAATAGAATTTTTACAAGTCAAAAGGAAAAATGCCTACCTTCGTTTCTTTAATCTTACATTTTATCTGAAAGAAGCAAATCTTTTTTCGCGATAGCGCGAAAATATTAATGTGCAATGGTTGAGGAAAGACGGCGGGCGTGGGCGAGTTGGGTGGGATATAATAGGAAAAGAAAGAAGAAAAAAGAAAAAGCAAAAAACAAAAAAAAAAAAGCAAGGGGAAAAAAGAAAAAGAATAAAAGTCGGAAGATGATACGATCTTTCTTCCGCCAAGGCATTTCCTTGCGCATATCAAAGTGACTTTTTAGAAAGGCTTCGAAACGAGTGATTAAATCGCTCGCCATATCTCTTTTAACGCTCTCTTTTTTTTCCCCCTCTTTTTCTTTTTCTTCTTCTTTTTTCTTTTCCTTTTTTTCTTTCTTTTTTCCCCCCTCCTTTTCTTTTTCACTTTTTTTCTTTTACTTTTTTTCTTTCTTTTTCTTTTTTTTCTGACGCGCGTGCTATTAAAGAGACCGTCTCGCACGGACGATCAAAAGTAAATACTTTTAAGTATTACTTTGATCTAGATTTCGAATAGTTCGATTTCATACCGAATTGCATTCACGATATTACTGTGTAAAAAATTTTACGATTTCCCCGTTTAATAGGTAGTAAATAGTAGTTGCTTGCTAAGAGAGAAATAAAATATCGACAAATCGAGAGATCAAGAGATCCGAATTGATCGAGTTGATCGAAGAGAGTTGTCGGTCGTTTAAATTTTTTTTCCTTACTTTTATTTCTTTTCTTTTTCTTTTTCTTTTTCTTTTTTTTTTTCTATATTCTTCATTTTCCTTTTTCTATTCGTCTTCAAGACAAACGCAAATTATTTTGTCTCACGTCTTATCGTAACGTCCTCTCTCTCTCTCTCTCTCTGTCTGTCTGTCTCTCTTTTTTTTTCTTTTTTTTTTTTACCCTTGATAAAAAATTATTCGTTAAATAGGTCGAATTTATTGACGTCGAATAAATTGTACGATTCAGAGATATTTACTTTATCGGTCCTTTACACGAGATTAGTTGTTTCTTTTTTTTGTTGTTTTTTTTTCTTTCCTTTTTTTTTTTTTCTTTCTCTTTGGCCGCTTTAATCATAAAACACTTCAATAAATATAATGTAATATAATATTTTGTTAATTTTTATAAATTCAATGGTTATAAATTTTTAATTTTATTTAATATCATCGTTAATAATAATATTAATTTAATAATATTAATGTTATTAAAAAATAGATTGAAATAGTTTGTTACTTATGTCGTATGAATGTAAGAAACAATCGAAGAAAATTGTTCATTTGGATTGGACGAAAAAAGAGAGGAAAAAAAAGAAGAAGAAAAAAAAAAACATAGTAATACATCCTAGAACGTGTTATAAGGAAAATCGTAAATGCGCAAAGATTTGCAATATTTCTTTTTTCTTCTTCTTTTTTCTTTTCTTTCTTTTTTTCCTTTCTTTTTTTATTAACGTACCACGACTTCGGATAATTATCTTAAGATATTATGCAATATTATGCTGCTCTGACGTAGAGAGGTAAACTTTTGAGAATTTTTTTTTTCTTTTTTTTTTTTTTTTGGAACATGGAAAAGTTTAAATCACGGATATTAATTCTTGAGAAAAGGACAATCGTCATTGGTCCATAGATAATTAGCGAGGACATTAAAATAATTTTTCAATTATTTTTATTTCTTTTTCTTTTCTTCTTCTTTTTTCTTTTTTCGTGTTTTTGTTTTCTTTTTATCCAATTCCCTTCTCGTGTATTTATTGCACTTATTATTCCGACGATTTATGATCACCAAAGTGCAATAATTACGCGGTACTTTTCGCTTTACATTCGAACGTATTACACTTTCTAAACGAGCTTAACATTTATAATTGATTTTATTTCGTTCAAAAGATTATAAATTTTATGTCGAGAAAAAGGGAGGAAGCGGAGTACACTGATCGATTTGATTATTACATATATATATATATAGTTTTTTTTTGTCTTTTATAGAAATTATTATTTTCTTTTCTTCCTTTGTTTTTCTTTTCTTCTCTTTTTTTTTTTTTTTTTCGTTTTATTTTCTTTACCCTTCCCTTAGAAAAATCACTTTCTCCTCGTTACGTTATTGTGACGACGTTTAAGTGTGGATAAGTAAAAAAAAAAAAAAAAAAAAAAAAAAGGAAAAATAGAAGGTTAACATATTTAAGGCACCACAGGAAATTTGCGGTGAGCTTTAGACGATAACGCTTTCAAGCGTTAAAAATGACGCTTTAAAATATTACGAACGTGAAACGTAAAGAAATCCAATATCCAGTTTAATGATAATAAAACTATGAAGTATCATGTCGATGGAAAACTGGTCCACCTGTTTGCTTTGATTTGCGGTGTTACCGAACGTGTTCATACGTATTACAAATATTAAATAATCACGTTTAAACGAACTTTCGCCATTTCTTTCCTTATCCCCCCCACCCCACCCCTGTAAAGTTTACAGAGAACGGGTTTTTTAATCGGTATGACGTGTGTGTGTGTGAGTTGTAGATAAATGTGAATTTCGATTGGAATTTATTATTATTTTTTTTTAATTCTTTCCTTACGTCGAACGAAATTTCTCTTCGCTTTATCTTCGTGATTTATATTCGAAAATATTATGCATTAATTTGAGAGAAGATCAAAAGAATGAAAGATAGAAAGAATTTTTAAGGTTCAATTGGCACGTACTTATGATACGTATGTTAGATATGTAATCAATTAACGCGAAATTTAACGCGAAATTTAACGCGAAATTTAACGTGTATCTTTTCATATTGATAACATTCGACGTGAATGTGAAATATTATTAAATTATATATATATATATATATATATATATATATATATATATATATATATATAATTAATCAAATAAATAAAAAATAATATAATAAAATATATAATTAATAAGTAAATAAAATAAATAAATAAATAAAATTACGAACATACGTATTCGACTTACTACATGGAATTTAAATTTATTATATAATATAAATTTATATCTATTAATGTGCCACTTATAAAATTATATGCCACTTATAAAATTATATGCCACTTATAAAATAATAAAATTAATTATAAAATTAATATGCCACGTATACCGGGTCCACGAAGGCGAACGCTATCACTGTCATTTCTGAGTAAAATCACGATTGTTATTACGTATTCTATCTCCTATCGGATGTTATATTTTTTGAAAAGAAAAAAAAAAAAAAAAAAAAATAAAAGAAAGAAAAAGAATGAGAACAAAAACTTCCATAAAATTTATAATAATATCTTCATACAGATTTGTTCAAATGATTTATCACGTATTATCTCTAATCATTTCATCCAACGTCAATGGAATAATAATAATAATTATAATAATAATAATAATAATAATAATAATAAAAGGAAAGAAAAAAGATCAATGCTTTGCTATTTTTCAATATTCGAGAATGATTGATATTAATTTTCAAGCGTTTCGTATCGGGAGATATACGTACGTATCGCGTAAGCGAAGATAAAAGTGAAATAATTCTTTCTATAGAAGGGAAAGAAATAGAGAGAGAGAGAGAGAGAGAGAGAGAGAGAGAGAGAAAGAAAAAATAGAGTAAAGAAACGGAGAGGAAAAATTCGATGGTTTCGTAACGAGGCCGAAAAAAAATAGAAAGAAATAAAAAAAGAAATAACCTTGACCTAATGGAATATATCCAAACATAATAGATCAGTGTCGACGATATTATACCAGTTTTTTTTATGTCATATACATATACATATCTGATCGTTATATATATATATATATATATATATATATATATATATATATATATATATATATATAAATACAAATGTTAACATTTGAATAAGATATTATACTCATTAGTTGCTTTATTCATTTCAACATTTTATTATTACAAAATGTCATAATGTATGTTGACCTTTCTCTTTTATTTTACAAAAGATATGAATTATTTTAAATGTTGACCTTGTTCTACCACTACCACTTATACTTTTACCATCTTCATTAGCATTAACTCCGAGCAAAGAGATATTTTTCTTTATGTCAATGTTCATGGCAAAGTCAATAAAATTGTAGCCATTTTTTGATAATAAAATATATTTAATAGAAGATTAAAGGATATTATTAAAGATATTTTATTTTTATATATATATATATATATAAAAATAAAATATCTTTAATAATATCCTTATATATATCCTTATATATATATATATATATATATATATATATATTATGGATGGCCAATTAACGAACCTATTTCGATGTCCTTGCGAATATACAATCGTTTAATATTTTATATTTCATTTTCGTTGCCATTGTCGTTAATTATTTATAAAGAGGTACAAGAAGAAAAGATAAAAAAAGGTGAATAAATAACAAGCAAAAAAAAATAAAAAAATAAAAAAATAAAGGATGTCTGTTGTAAAGCTCACATATAACATGAAGAAGTCTGTCTATCTCGTTAATTCTAAGCCCCCTGCCATGATAGTCGTCTACCTTGACTCTTGGACCTTGACATTGGAACTTTCGTATATTTATATTTATATATATATATATATATATATATATATATATATATATATATATATACACACAACAGACCGGTTTCTTCTAATTCTTCTTCACTGATTTAAATTTATTATATACGTTAACCAGCAAATTTTCATGCTCCATCCCTCTTTTATATCTTTCATTCTTCTTTTTTTTTTTTTTTTTTTTTCTTAGATTTCTTTGATAATTAAAGATAAAGAGAGAGAGAGAGAGAGAGAGAGGAAGGTTTTGTTTTTTCATGTCTTCTCTTAATTCGATTATAAAATCTCGAACTAAGCTCTAACTTCAATTACATCAATATATTTATCATTTTCTTACGTACGTTTAAATATCGCTTGTATATAAAATAATAATGAAGGTCATTTCTTTTTCTACGTATTTGTTTTCCCTTTTTTTTCTTCTTCTTTCTTTTTTGTCTCTCTCTCTCTCTCTCTCTCTCTCTCTCTCTCTCTCTTTTTTTTCTCCTTCAATAGTTTTTTTCTCTCTCACGTTTTTACAGGGGCAGCTGTGGCCTTCGGCGTCCTTCTGATCGTTATTGCCGCAATTTTAGCGGCTCTATTTCCTCAGTTGATAAATATCATCGTGAACAAGCAGATCGCATTGAAGGACGGTGGAAGGACTTATGGCTGGTGGAAAGCACCGCCTGTTATACCACGTTTGCACGTGTACATTTATAACGTCACGAATGCCGATGAATTCTTGAACAACGGCGAGAAACCAGTGTTAGACGAGCTCGGACCGTACGTTTATTCGCAGCACTGGGAGAAAGTTGAGATAAAGTTCAACGAAAATGATACGGTCAGCTATAAAATTCGAAAGCAATACGTTTTTACGCCGGTAAGTCGATTTATAAAGATTTCTTTTCTTTTTCTCTATCTTTCCTATTTTTTTTTTTTTTTTTTTTTTTCTATCTTCTCTTTCCTTTTCTTTTTTTTCCTTTTTTTTCTTTTTGATTTTTTCTTTCCTTCTTCCCCAACCCCCCCCCCCGTCCCGCACCCCACTCATTTGTTCGTTTCGTATCATAGAAATTTGTCAAGTATTTCAATGAACAACAATTGATATATTTTTATATTACTCGTATAATATTTTATTATATTTAATTTGTATTTGATTTATATTTAATATATATATATATATATATATATATATATATATATATATATATATATTTCATTTTGAACGACGATGAAGAATTTTATGCCGTGAAATATATAAAAGAGAGAAAGAAAATGGAATGGAAAGAAAAATTTATGAGTACCGATAACATTCGACGGAAATACGAATCGAGATAATATCTGTCGGTTTAAGGAAATTTTTATAATTAATTTTTATTTATAAATAATAATTAATTTGATAACGAGATGATTTGAAATCTGTTGTCAACGACAAAATACCTCTTTTCGTATTATTATTTAACTAAGCTCTCTCGTGTATTCACTTTCCGACGTCTGATCTTTCGATCTACGTAAATATTACAGACGGAATAAATATAAAAGTCAAATTGACTTTTCTTCTACTTCTTCTTTTTCTTCTTCTTCTTCGGAAAAAAAAAGAAAAAGAAAAAAAAGCCAAGAAAAAGAAAAGAATTAATTCTCTTTGCGCATTATGAATTAATATCATTATATGAATATTTATTGATTGAACGTTCATCTTGAATGTAGAAAATACAAGAAGGAAGAAGAAGAAGAAGAAAAAAAAAAAATCAGAAAAAACGAACTTAAACTTTATATTTCTTGGAAAGATCATGCGAGTCGTCACCGTTCTGTCATTGACGACGAACCGGAATCTGTGGTTTTAATTAATCACCGAGTCTTACTTTCTTCTCTCTCTCTCTCTCTCTCTCTTTTTTATTTTATTTTTTTTTTGTTTCTTTACCACATCTCATCGTCCTTTTGAACGACGGACCTTATGACCTTAGACATCGTGGAACGTATCGTACGATTTCTCTTCCTTCAAATGAAACTTCATCTTTTGTCTTCTTGAAAATGATCAAAACGCAGATTATTATTCTTAGAAGATTTATAGATCGTAAAAGTCATTATATGATTGCCACTTGAAAGATCAATATCTACATACTTGAATCTTATTTCTGCTACTTGAAACTGATAATATCTAACAGTATTAATGATATATTCGATCATATTATATATAATTGCAAATCATATGTTTACGATAGTAATTTTGATTTTTGATTTAATTTTGTTTTTTTTTTTTTTTGTTTGCTTTTGTTTCTTTTTTTTTTTTTCGATTACATACCTACGTAAGAGTAGATATAAATCAATTTATCATTCAATTCTTTTCATGTTTTATTAAATTACAATTAATATATATATATATATATATATATATATATATATATATAAATGTAGCTATACTTACGTTTAAGAGTTGAAAAGAATTTGCATTAGTTTTCTTTATTTTATAATAACTGCACAGTTACGTTATCATAAATACTGCCAATAAACATATCAGTGTATTACATACGACATAGAAAATAATTAAATAATAATGGTTCTAATGTAGTTCACGATTTATAATGTTGAAAACATTTCGTCATTAGATTATCGATCGTAATATTTTTCATTTATAATTATTCCATTTCTACACATGTAAGAGTTTTCAATATAACGAACGTTGTAAGAAACTTAAAAGAAGGTCTATGAAACCATGCGAAGGTAACATGCATAATAAACGTTCAAGAAACTTTCACCAATGACGAAGGTGATAACTCTATACGAGTTTACCTGTGAAGTAATTGCGATTAAAATTTATATATGTATCTGAAAGTATATCATTGATTTTCATTGATCATGCTAGTTTCAAAATATTCGGAAAAAAAACAAAAAAAAAAAAAAAAAAAAAAAAGAAAAAAAAATTACATAACTTTTATGATAATAACTTCGAGTTTCTTTTCTTTTTTTCTTCTTTTTCTTTAGTTTTTTCTTTTTTTTTCCTTCTAATCACACACGCACGTAAGAGTAGATATGATAATAATAATAATTTATTATTTAATTTTTCTCATGTTTCATTAAATTATTATTGAAATCAATTAGAATTGCAATAGATTATATTTTCTAGTTATATAGTAGAAGAAAAGAATCTTGAAATGCAATACCGATCGTGTCGCGGGATCAAGGACGTGACAAAAGATTATTATTTGCAAGAATCAATAAAATGGCGATATAAGAAGGAGGAAAAGGAGGAGAAAAGTAAACATAAAAGTGTATAATTGATTTTTACACGTTCGTGGATTCGGATTTATGTTTGTTATATTGATTAGCAATTAATAAGTTGCATAAATTTTCTTTCTTTTTTCCCCCTGTTTTTCTTTTTTACTTTTGCGATCGAAAAACGAGACGACAAACGAGAATAGAAAAAAAAATAAAAATAAATATATATATATAAATAAGTATGTACATATTTGTCTTTTTTTGTTTCATTTTTTTCTTTTTCTTTTTTTTTTTTTTGGAATTTTTTTCTTTGTTTTTACGATCATTTCGAAAACGTCGACTCTTTCTGTATTTTCCACGAATACGAAACGAGACGTCGATATTTTCACGATACGAAAGAGAATCTCTAAAAACCTTTTAACTCTTTTCACTCGCGTTATATCCTTTTACTTAAGAAAAGTTGAAGAATAAATTTTCAAGATATCTATCAGTAAATATGTACACACATATACACACACATATGCATGTATACATAGAGAAAGAGAGAGAGAGAGAGAGAGAGATACGTACGATATATTTGCATTTACATTACACATTACAGATTTCCACGTGCGGACGTTTTTTTCGTTTCATAAAAGATGTTGTTTCATTTTTTCAAGCGCGTTTTATTAAAATGGGTAAAACCAAAAAAAAAAAAAAGAAATAGAAAAAGAAGAAGAAGAAAGAAAGAAAAGGTCGTGACATTCGTGATTTAATATGACTCATTTATATCGAAACGAATAAATCTTGATTCCTCCTTGATACTCTCTTATTAAACATTTATTTCTTATTAATTGATTTCTTTTTCTCGATCGAAGAACAACGAATCAATGAGAGACATTATAGATCTATAAATGACAGGAGTAATGAGAAAGAAAAAGAAAAAAGGAAAAAAAAAAAGAAAAAAGAAGAAGAGTAAAAAAAACAACAGATACGGATGATAGTATCGATATTGAATTTGTCATCTTAATGATTTTTCATCTTTCAAACGAATATATAATATTGCGATATAATAAAATGAAATCCAATGAATTTTCCAGTAGATAATACTTGATTAATTCAGACAAGATGTCTTCTTGATGTTAACAATTCAATACTGCACGTAATATGTCATGCATCAGCACGGAAAATAACTATTTGTATTGTCAAGATAATCACTAAAGATGGAATAGGACATTGATTTAAATTTATATTTCTCATAGATAGTATTTTTTTTTGTGTTTTTTCCCCCTCGTATTCCGATATTTTCCCATTGTCCTCTTTTTATG